>NC_059189.1:5095278-5217778 GCF_020631705.1 Daphnia magna | reverse complement strand
CTATAAGTACATGGAATTTGAATAAGATTTAGACGCTATGGAAGACGGACGAATTCCTGGAAAATTTATCCTTATAACCACAACCAACAGTCAATTAGACACACAAATGATTTACAACCAATTCCTGTTGGAATGGTGACAATTGGTGAAAATACTTACCGTATGACCAGAAGCAAAGGGTTGATGACACCTTCATATAAAATGAACGACGCAGCATGTATCCCGTGGTGGATATGGTATACACTGCAAAATAATTAATTTTTTAAAAATCTTACACAGTACTATTCTTGAAAGCAATCTTACAGGCTGTGAATTATATCTTCTTGCAAAAATGAATGATTTTCATTTCTGTTTTTGAAACCCAAACTAGTTCCATTGGTTTAGTAGTACAAGTAGGCATAGTATTCTTTTTCCTACAAGAATTGCTTGGTAACATTAGATATGATATTATAACTAATAGATAGTGATTATCATTACAGTAAGCCACTCACCGGAATCGAATCACAGCTGTAAGGACTATCGACAGATTCCTCTTAAAGAAATAAGTTTTTGTTTATCCCACAAAAATTTTTACTTTTCCGTGCCAGACTGTGGAAGATGGTAGGCAATTAAAGAAATGATTAACGTGTCATTTATTCTCCAAACGCTAATTTTAAATGAGGGATGTTACAAGCTGTGAAATGTAAAATCAAACAAAACAACCCATCTTTCACGAAGCTAAGTTAATCCATCCAGTATCTAGTGGGACTCAGGTAGTCAGGTGAGAGGTGACGGTTAAAATCGCAACGTTGCCAAAACCACAAAAAAAACATAATAAAATTACGGCGCAATCGGTTTTTGTTTACTAAACCCAGGTCTAACATAGTTTCCCACCAAAAAAAAAAGTATGTTTTAGGCGCCAACGTTCCAGGCTGGGTCGATTGGGGCGCTCTTTTTAGGCAAACTAGGCTGACCCACCACAGTTTTCTAAAACGTGGCTTGAATGATGCCAAATTAAAAAGAAGGCTACCAAGGAATAAAATTTTCAATATAAAATAATCCTGATTCCTGAATAGTAATAAATAGCATGGTTAAAATCAGGGTAGATGCGAGGAAAACGATATGAACCGGTTAATGGGATCGGGTTTTGCTGTTTGATTGCCCCCTTTTGAAACCCGAATGGAGATCATGAGTAAGAAAACAAAAACAAACAGCAATCGAGCACTTAAATTCCCAAACAACCAAAAAACAATTAAGAAAAACACCCATTCAATGCGGTAATCGAACCCTATGCGAAATCCTTACTTTTTGGAGTCTGGAATTTTGGAATTGAAGAATTTTTGACAAATGAATTTGGAACTCGGGAGGTGAGTCTGTGGTAGTATGAATTCTGACATGCCTGGCTTATCTTAATTTGCAGATTTCTCACTTGTCAGCAGGCATTGGTTGCTTAACTTTCTTTCGACATCTATAAATAACGAGCCGTTAGCAATATAGTTTTTATACTGGGACGAAAACAATTTCTTTTCAGTCGAGTACACATTCGATTGGTTTTACAAAACCAGCTTTGACAGCTATTCAGCTAAAAAAATGAAAGAAAATAGGGGCGAGAAACTCTATTTTCTTGCTTTTCTGCAGTATCCTTGCGGCTATCAAGTGGAACTACAATTTGTACGGGGCCTTATGAAAAACCAGCATTTGTCTGATGTTTGTTAGTTTGTTTGCTTTTTTTTCTTTTTTTTTTTTTTTTTTTTTTTGTTTTTTTAGAGTTTTCTGTGGTATACTAAACTGCAACCAGCAGGGCTATCGTGTTAGTTATCCCACTTGTAGCTTACTGACTATGACTAGTGACTGCTGACTAGTGACTACTGATCTACATAGTGCTGACTGCGTCCCCGCCCCTGGACTCCGATTCGCTAAACAAACAGCGATTTCGGTATAAATCGATTTGAACAAACTGGCAGCGATGCGTAGTTGTCACTTTACTTCATGGAAGTGTTTCTTTTATGGTGTAGAATTGAAGTTGAAATTTTAATTCTAAAGAAAGTGTTTGTATTTCTTTGATAAGGATCAATGCCCTGTGTTTAAAAATGGAAAGGTGGTTCAAGACAGACAATGAACTTGCGAGTAGTATGGAATACGATCAGATTGGTTTGCCTAGTGAAATCAGATCAACATCCGATGCGCTCGTTATCTCTAACGATTTTTCGCATTGTTTGGGAGAGAAATTACCTCTGGAACTACTAACTACTGACGAAGAAGGAGGACCAAATATAATTGAACTTGAAGTGCAGTTGGATGGAAAATGTTTTAATACTTCACATGAAGAAACACCTGTGTTATCAACTGAGGACTCTATTCTTTTTGAAGAAGTCCGTGACACTCCAAACATTTTACATCCGGATGAAAGAGAAAGCTTACTGTCCCTGCAATCCAAAGTATCTGATATTGTAGAAGAAAAAATTATGTTGTTGACACCACATGAGCTTGAGTCAATGAAAGTAAGTGCTTTGGAGTCAGACAGCGAGAAAGAGAGTCAACAATGTAAAACAGAGGGCAACTCCCGTGATACGAACACTGAAGAAAACACTGAAAAGATTCCCAAGCCAGTGGTGGTTCTACATGAAAATGAAACTCTCTACCTCTGTCCGTTTGAGGAATGCTCAAAAGGTTTCTCTAAATTGTTCATGGCCAAAAGCCACATAATGACCCATGTTGGAATTAGACAGTTTAAGGTCATATTTATAAATTTCCACATATTTTTTCTTTGTGTAAAAGTGTTTTGTCTTTTGCAGTGTGATGCAGAGGGTTGCTCATGGTCATTCTTTTCAGAGTACAAGTTAAAACGCCACAAAGAATGTCATCAAGGCAAAAAAGACTTTGCCGTAAGAAAGCTATATTTTTGTACTCTAATTTTGAAGTTATTTTCATTGCCCATTATATCAGTGCACCGTTTGCCGAAGGAAGTTTACTACGTTGTACAACTTAAATTCACATAAGAAACTACACGATCGGCCAAACATATATTCTTGTTCGATTGAGCAATGCAGCTCAGAATTTCAAACCCAGAGAGAGTTGGATAATCATTTAAAGGTAAAAAAAAAAATAGCAATAATAATAATTAATTTATTAAACGTGAAATTTTCTTTCTCTAAATTCTACTTCATCTCTTGTAGGAGCAACATCGAGAAGTCGAAGCACCTTATGCTTGCCATCACTGCAATTGCGGTAAACGATTTCATTCTCTTAATGCCCTTACTACCCACCTTCGTAGCCATACCCGAGTGGGTCCATTGACGTGTCAGTGGGAAGGTTGCTCTCGCTCTTTCGATAGGCCATCTCATTTAGAGTCACACCTTAGAACGCATACGGGAGATCGTCCCTTCGTATGTCATTTTGAGGTAAATTGACATTTGTTCAATCGATGAGCAACTGAAATATCGTATTTTGATTGCAGGGCTGTGGATGGGCTTTTCGGACACCAAGCAAGCTTAGTCGGCACCAGCGCACTCACAAGAATGAAAGACCATTCAAGTGCCCACATCAGGAATGCCATAAAGCCTATTTGAGGTCAGAACATCTGAAACAGCATCTTCTTAGTCAACACCGTGGCATGAAAATGTTCCGTTGTCCTGTTGAGAGTATGTTCGACTTGATGCCTTCAACCTGAAAGATTGCATTAAAATTTCGACTTTTAGGCTGTGGCGCGGAATTTACGGCGAGGAGTACCTTGTACGTTCATGCCAAAAGACATAATGTCGATACCGCCAATCTTACCTTCCCATGCGAACACCCTGGCTGCAATAAACAGTACTCCGGCAAATCCAACCTGCGGAAACACATGGTTCGCTGTCACGGTAGCCAGGCTCCGACAGCTGGAACTTCTTTGTCTACTGATCCTCCACCTCCGGAACTAATAAAGGTTGCCGATCAACCCTTTCAGAATGATTATATCGCGTTGCTATTGGGAGATGACGAGGACCACGTCTCTACAGATCGCTCAGTTGTCACATTCCTTGCTGTTCCAACGGACAGTCTTCAAGTACACACAAATAACCGCTCCTTTAGAACAAACTGATAATCACAATATTTTTTAGGATGTTGGATCAGAATCAAACGGAGATTCAAACGTGTGCGTCTTGCTTCATACTGGCGGTAACCACGAAGCTAGTACCAGCTCAACTGGCCACGCCCACATTGTCTGGAGCTGGCAGACAAGTCCCACTAAAACGGGAGAAGAATGTTCCGAATTTAGTCAGTCGACTATTAATATGAGGGATTTGGAATAATTCAGCTTTTCCCTTTCATGAATCCAATAGTTCATGTTAATGCACTTTTTGCATTTCGGATGTATCGTAATTACACATCGGCACCTCTTTGTCTCGACACAAACTACTGAAATGAATATATACTCGATTGTCTATTAATGCTGTTGTTTTGCTATTGACCTTGCCTTGAAAAGGGTAATGAAAAAGTAATAAATTGATTCACCTGGTTAAAATGCTGAAGTCCAACGACAAAACCTTTAAAACCAATAATGGTTTTCTTCCAACAAGGAAATAAGTTCAGCTGAACAAATGAAAACATCTTTATTTCGATGAATAAGGCTTCAGCAGATTTTCTGAAAAGTTCTTGACTTGCTCAACACCACGAACTTCCCGATCTAGCAAGGGTAAACGTGTCACGTGGAAGTCTTCGTACAAATCGGCGATCTATAAGTAAATTTGTGTTTATCATTCGTAGAAGTTCAGACTAATCTATACGTCTTATTTTTCAAACCTGATCGAGATATTTAGCTTGAAGTTTCTTGCGAGCTGCACATAGTTCCACACGTTTCTCCGCTTGATGTTTTAGGAGCGTCTAGCAATAGTTGATTAACGATTATGTTATGTGTGTCGATGTTGGATTTTGACAGTTCTTGTACTAGTCTTTCGGTTTCGTATAGCGATAGGAACTCAGCAATACAAACGCAGACGAAAGTAGTTCGGTTCTGGAAACGCATTATTATATAGTTTAAGCACACAAGAATGGAATTAAGAAAGAAATCGAGAATTACCGGATCTTTGAATTGTTCATTAATCTGCTGGATAATTGGGAGCATTTCCTCTAAACGATTAGAAAATATGTCTGTATTGATACTGCTCATGCCAATAAGGCCTGATATCTGCAGCAAGCAAAGCGTAAGAGGGAATTTCAGGTCATGCCAATATAAAAATTTAATAACAGAAATTACCTGATTAATAAATGGGCCTATCTGGGATTTAAGGCGCAACAATTTACTCAATCCTTTTTCAACAACAGAAGGAAATGCAAGCAAACGCAAAGTGTGTCCAGTTGGTGCTGTGTCAAAGACTACTACAGAAAAGTTCATTCCTTGTACTAGCCTTCAAATGAAAGACAAAAAGAGAATCAGGAGAAAGATAATAATAATTGGTGAATAAAGCAGGCTATGTTTTCTTACTTCATTACTTCAACATAGCTCATTGCTTCATCAATACCAGGAAATGCTCCAAATATTTCCTGCATCAAGCCACGATTAGCTCGCCAGAAGTTGCTTTCTCCTTCGAAATAGTCATCTGGTAATTCATTAAATCCCACATTTGGGTCAATTTCCTGAAATAGTAAGTCAGCCAAATATTGTCATAGAACATTTTTGTGAAATCATATTACCATTGCAAATAAATTTTCAAATCCTTTCACTTTGTTGGGGACTTTGCTGAATTTCTGATCAAAAGCATCTGATATATTGTGGGCTGGATCAGTCGAAATAATAAGCACAGTTTCACGAACGAGTGCAAGCTGTACGGCAAGGCTACAACTATTGTATGGATGTTTGAAATACAAGCTGTGTATAAAATTTCAAGAAAAATTATTACCTGCAGGTTGTTTTACCTACTCCACCTTTACCACCGACAAAGATCCATCGCAAACTAGTTTGTTCTACTACATTCTTAACTGTTGGTTCAAGTTGAACAAATTCTTCAACATTGGAAGCCATTTTACGTATAATGTTGCTAATTATCAGTTATAATGGTAGAAAGTATAAATTATTGACAATCAATAGGAATCCTAACCAGCGAAAATCGTTGCAGACGACAAAATACGTTTGACACTTGTTCCTTTAAACAGAAATGGCCGCCTTGCTTTATTTGGGCTTTGGCGCACAATTCAAACATTACATTCGAATTATTCGTACGAGATGATAGTTATATATATATATATAATTGCAAAGGATTACAGGCATCTTGAATGAAGTCTAGTAGCTGTCAATAATAACTTACAAAAATATAAAATTAATTTGTAATAACTAACCCAAACATTTATATTTCTATCATCAGCTTACTAACTGGCGATTCCATGTAAAAGCAATTTTTTCATATGCGACAACAAGTGTAAAAGGAATTGGCATAATTCGGCTGAGACAACAACTGGTTCCTGGCGAACGCAATACCATTTCCCGATTGACTGGAGGTGCAACGATACTAAATTAGGAAATCTATCAGCAACAGATACTAAAATATTTAAATTCTCCAGTAGGGACTAGACACGTGACAAGCTCAATCTGTATTACGGATCAGTAACCTTTTTGGAACTGGAATAACTAACTGAAGGGCGGATTTCATGGTGTTAGCCACACGAATGTCGTATTGACGAATGGGTTGCATAAACTTTAAAACATTTAGCATGCATCTCAATAAAAGGGAAAACGCCAGAAGCGACTAGTGAAAATCCGAGTGGAGGTAAAGATGAACACAGTGTATGAGAAAAGCTTCCGGAAAAACGGAGTGGTTAAATTTAGGGGAATGGTGAAAAGGGTATAAAAGAATCCAACAACACACGTGGATTCTCAGAATTCAGTCCCCCCCTTACTTTCTTTTCGCTATTCGTATCCAGATGCACAGAGCTCCCTTGAGATGTCAAGCAAGTGTATGCTTGACTATTTCGCGAGTGAATGCATACCAGTAGATATCCCAATAGGCAGAGGCATATCGCCGAAGCTTTTAAAGAGCATTTGCCAAAATAATGGCAACAGTTTATTATTCAGCTTTGAGAGCAAATGATTGCCTAATTTCAACGTTCGTAAGTAGAGTCATTATTTGTGATATTACATTTTTTTGGTACAGTCGAATTACAGATGTACACCGGGCAAAGTCCGAATCTAATGAGTTTCGAATGAAGTCTCTTGGTAGGGACTAGTAGGAGAAAGAAAAGGTCACTTTCAGGTCAAAACGTATGTTGATTTCGGCCGTCGGGGACATGGGGAGCTTTCTTTTCCGCTGACTAGTTGAAAAGAAAATATGGGTTAAGTTCTTAACGCAACGGGTCATTCGAGGTCATTTATCTCTTGTGAGGTCATTTCACCCATATAGATGACCCTATCCCTTGTGCCACCCAATATTGACGACGATGACCTTGAATGTAGTAAAGGAAACTGGATGAAAAGTGTTAGTGGTATAGTAAGGAAGACCTACTACTAGGGGAGTAGGTCGATGACTTAAAACAACTTAAGCCCAGTTCATTGGAAGAAGGTCATGTCATCAGCTCGTCGACATTCATTGGTCGTCCTCCTTGGATCTTACTCCAGTATCGAAATCATCCGTCGTCAGTTACTCGAGTGTTACCGGCTCGGTTAGAACTGGTCAATCGGAGATGGAGACCAAGAATTCGATCTTGAACGCGTTACTGCAACAGGCAATTTTTAACAGCCAAGGTGTCGGTGCTAATGTTCCAGTTAACTTAAGTATGTCGTTGAATGACGAAAGAAGTGAGGTAACCAGCTCGTCATCATCTGTTGAAGATGAATCTCCCGCCGACCTGTCCAGCCGCAGTAATCACCGTGACGATTCCCCCCTCCTCCGCACTATCAACATCATCCGGATTCATCACAGCTAATGCACGCCATGGCAGCGGCTTTCTCCTTCCAGCGGGATTTGTTAGCGCAACAGCAAAACAAATCTGAACATCACCAACCAGATATTGCCAATAGTTCTTTATCGCCCTCACCTGATCCTTCCCACCTGGTTGCAAAAGCCCTGGCTTCGGCCACGATGAGAAGACCGAGGAGCGAGAAAAAACCTATCCCAGATGATTTAAAAGATGGCAAAATATTTTGAGCGTCGACGTCGTAACAATCTTGCAGTAAGTTCCTTTTTCCCTATAAAAATGGGACGTATAAAAGCTTCAATTACCAAATTTGCGTATTAACTTTTGTTATTATATTTTCAAGGCTAAGAGATCAAGAGACATGCGAAAAAACCGCGAGGACCAAGTAACGGTTCGAGCCAATTTCCTTGAGGTAGAGCGATTACATACATTTTTTGGGGGAGGTTAGCCCCTACTAATAATTACCTGTTTTTATCTTGTAATTTGACAGAAGGAGAATTCAGTCTTAAGAGCTCAAGTGGCCACACTGAGAGACGAAGCTTTCGCCTTGAAGCAAATGTTATTGCATAAGCAGGCTTCCGCCATTTTACGTAGTCAAGCTGCCACTAGTTGAACAATTCTCTGTGGGGCGAAAGCAAGAAAAATGTTCACGTTACGTTGTTTTACTTTTGTGTTAACCAATTCAAATCTTTCTTATGTATCACGATTTCTCTTTCGGTTCAATCAAACACGTCTTTTATTTATAATTTCTTTTTGGGACGTGCCGCCTGCTAACAACCGACTAAAGCTTCACAGTGCCAAAAATAAACGAGATGAGAATCTTTTTTTTCAACCGACTATCTTTCATGATTCTTTTCGACCTTGAAAGACATTGCTTAAAAAAAATAATACCCACATGTTGAATAAATTAGTAAGGTCCTTGATAAATTAATTTCTTATCAACTGTATCGAGGTTCTCGAGAATCAGGGATAGAACACGATAATTTACCAAAGACGCGGCGTAACCTCGAGCAAAACAAATTAGTGCAAAATGCCGGCAATGGATCGGTTATATTGATCTCACATTGATAATTAATAACATGACAGTGAACATCTTATACAAAGTGATGAGGAACAAGTTACGACGCAAAGGCCAGAGTGACTGATTCAATTGCTTACATATTGAAACATGCTGCCATCTAGGGCTTGATAAGCTATTCATGAACAGTTAAGCACGTGCCAAGGCTTCTATCGTCTGCTGGTTTAGTTGTCTGAATTATTAGTAAAATTTGCTGTGCATTAAATAACTCTTCTACAATTTTAATTCTGTCTATACAAAGTTACCGAGTTCATAGTAAAAGCTTCATTAGTCTAAGTCTGTGCTAACTACAAAAGTTTTTCTAGTCTGTGCAGTTGATATCAGTCGAAATTATCCGTAAAACATTTGCGTCTTGAAGTGACAAAGCACAATGGTTCGAAAACTTAAATATCATGAAGAGAAGTTGCTGAAAAAGGTTGACTTCATCTCCTGGAAGCTTGACAACAACATTCATGAGGTTCAGGTCCTTAAAAGATACAGAATTCAAAAGCGAGATGATTACACAAAGTAAGATTGAAACATCAAATCATTAGAATACAGTTTGACAACTTATTTTCACGTTTAGGTATTGCACACTTGTGCTACACATAAAAAAGTTGGCCAACAAAATTAAAGAGCTTGATCCCAAGGACCCTTTCCGAGTGGAGTGCAGCGCAGCTGTTTTGGAAAAACTGTAACTTGTTTTCATGTCAAAGCTGAAAGTTGTTTGACCTTAATCTTAATATTAAATTATCAGATATTCCATGGGTCTGATTCAAACCAAATGGTCTCTTGATCTGGTTTCACGCATAACAGCATCAGCCTTCTGCCGTAGAAGACTTCCTGTGGTAATGGTTAGAGCAAAGATGGCAGATTCTATCAAGACTGCAACTACATTTGTAGAACAAGGCCATGTTAGGGTTGGCCCAGAAGTAATTAAAGATCCAGCATTTTTAGTAACCAGGTAAAATTCAACTCATTTCGTGTCCTTTGATATGCTGATAAAAGCAGTACATTGAATCTCTCTACTAACAGAAATATGGAAGACTTTGTGACGTGGGTTGATTCCTCAGCTATCAAGAAACACATCATGGAATATAATGATATGGTAGCCATAAGCATAAGCTTTATGATCTCATTCCGTATTACGATGTTAACCAAAATTCATCTTTTTATTTCAGAGAGACGACTTTAATATGGCTTAATGATTTATCTGACGATGAAAATTTGTCCGCAAATACATACCTCTTTCTAAACCCTACATATATCGCTCAATTCTACGTTTCTTTTAGTATCATTGCGCTTATCGCGCATATTATCAGGGCATACTTTTTTTCCTTCATCTGAGGCAAATGTGGTTTCCGCCATCTAGTTGAATGGTGGAAACGACCAACTTTTTAACCCAAACCTTTATCGGACGTAGCCGATTCTTAATACTCTATAAATTTTACAGTCTCTCATACATCTTTGATTGTCGAAAGAGAAAGGTCAAGGGAATGCATACCAAGATGTCCTTCATTTTCGTTTACTGGATATTGATCGGTTTCGTCTGTTCGAAATTACTTTCCAGAGGGAACGCAAACTTGAACCAGCAATCGATAAACGACTTTTGGGAAAATCCATCCATGCTCTTCAATGAGGTAATATTCATTCTGCCAATATGTTTAAACGAATTAATAATGACTTTTCATCAACTAGATAAATGGGGAGCGTTGGTACCGTGAAATTACAGCCGTAAATCCTTTGGCTAACGGTTTGCATATTTAATCGTATCCTCTTCTAATATATAATGAAGATACTAAGGGTAATTTCTATCATTCAGGTGGTAAATGTGGCACAAAAGAAATGTCAGCCTTAAACAAGAATGTTCTATGCAAGCCCCGTCCTTACCTTGTCAAAATAGAAGTACCAGAAGGTTTCACCATGGTAATGTAGCTAAAAGAATTGCAGGTTGTAGCTAGACTTCATGAAATTTACAGGTCCATCCCGGTTACGTAGAAGTGATGCGATGCGATCATGGAAAATGTCCGCAACATTTAGCACAACATTGTCTGCCAGGGGAAAAACAATTGAGAAGAGTTTCAGTGAGTGATTTCACTATTCATTACCTTGCATATTTTAGTTTGCTAGCTTGTGGGGTTGTTTTTTGTTTACACTTCACATTTTTCTCCAGGTGTTGGCTTTCAAACAGGGAGAACGTGCACGGTGCTTGACGTTGGAAGTCGAGGAGCACGGTAACTGTAAATGCGCTTGTTTGATTACCGAGAAAGATTGTCAACAAGTGCAAGTAAAAAAACAACAACCATATACGTCGTCTGCTGTAGTTGGCAATAAATTAATTAACAAATTTCTAATTTGCATTTCTAGATCTACTCAAAAAACAATTGCCGTTGCGAATGCCCGAACAAGAGCGAGGCCCATGCGTGCGAGCAAAATGGCTTTAATTGGCATTCATCTAGTTGTCGGTAATTTTTACCTGTTTTTAATTGTTGTTGCCTTGTTGGACTGGTCACCAAGTGATTGACGTGGCCAAACTTAAGTAGTGGGTAGCTATTAGATTGTTTTTTTCTGTCGACTTTTATGTCTGCAGAAGAGGCGGGTGGGGGAACTGGTTACAGAACAAAGGTTGTCTTTTTTTTTAATTTGAAGATAAAAACAAATAGCTGAGAAGTAATCGATTTGTTTGCACAGCCATAACGTCCAAATCGATCTTTACTTTGTTATGCGTGTCATTTTTGTGATGTATTGAAACGTGGCTGTTTATTTTTATTTCATATATCTCAGATGTATCCAGGGCTGACCACAGTCTACGGAATGAGGTCATTCTAGACCCATGTTCTAGGGAGAAAAAGAAAGAGAGAGAGAGCTATATCAGGCCCGAGGCCTGGGGACCGACGCCTGTTATACAATCTTTTTCATGCCATATGGGTTGCCCCAAAAGTACTGTTGAAAGAGAATAGAAAAAAAAAGAAAATATTACTAATGTTGAACTGTCTAAATGAAAGAATTCTGGCTACGTAGTGTACACATAGACACATTGTGTACTTATACACTTAACAAAATCTTTTGAGGGTCTCTGACGAAATCCAAACGTCGTCAATGTCCATTAAGCTGCTTGACTAAGTGTATCGTGAATAAACGAACGCAGAGGGGGCAAAAGGAAATCTTACCCTTCTGTAGAAGATCTGGCAATTACCGAGTGGATTTACGGTAGTTGATCTTATCTTTTTGTTAGACTTAACACACAGAGAGAGAAAATAGGGATTTCAAAACTTTTTGTTGCATGCGTGTCGTCTGCGTGTGTGTAAGTCGTTACCACCGTAAATGGAAGTGCTCGAGGGGACGATGTCGACGCGCAACTTTCACTTTTTTGAAATAGCCGTAGGCGATTACCTCCACACACTTCGTGATCCGTCGGAATAAACAGTCGGCGTAATAGTCTCAACATTTTTCTTTAAACAGGTTTTTTTAAATCATCGCCTTGAAAGTAAATTAAAACTAAAAAAAAAATGCAAAACAATGTATCCTTTTTTTATGAAAATTCACCGATATATTGGTCATAAAATTCAGCGTGTAACAACGTTGTGTTTACCAAGTACAATTTCTGTTTCTTTTAATCTTTAGAGAATCGACACACACACATACAAAGAAAATACAGAGGCGTTTCAAATAGCCAATGTTTGAAAGATACACACAATTTTTTATCGTCAGTGTAACATTTTTTTTTCTTTCTATTTTTCTCTTTAAATGGTTCTAAATGAAATTAATTTTTCCCCCCGACCCATCGAATATATTTTTTATTTTATTTTTTTTAAAGAGCCGATATGGGCGGCTTCGTCACGCAAAAAACGGGAGAAAAATCGAAACACACAAAACCAAAAGAAACAAAAGGTTGTGTCCGTGTGTGTGTGTTACAATTGGAGAGAAAATTGCATTTTGGGAAAAAACACAAAAATAATAGTCTGGCAGGACATTATATAAACGCAATGGATTGATGAAACACTTAGCGCGCGCATAAACCGACTCAATTCTTTTAACCTAATTCTTTTTTTGTTTTTAAATAATCTTTCTTTTTTAATGTCCATCCCCAACACTGGTTCACACATTCACACACGTCTGACCAACAGACACACGCACAAACAAATTAAACGAGAGAAAACCGACACGAACCGACAGAGCGGAATGAAGAGGGGAAAAAAAAGTCACAACAGAGAGAGGAAACATAAAGAGAACCCAATCGAAGGAATAGGTTAAAGAAACAAAGTTTTTGTTTGTAAATCTCCCATCGCCCACATAATTTTTGTTTTAAAGATAAATCAATGTCCCTAGAAAGATACACGCATTTTGGTTGTGTCTCCCGTTTTCCCCGGCCGTTCATATTGAAACTGGATCAACCCCAGCTGTATGTGGATTTGGAATGTAGCCACATTACAATAGCCAAAGATTGGAGAGCAATAAACATAAACACACACACACACACACACAAAATAGAAAAAGAAGAAAAAAACAATAGTGGGGGAAATAAACAATTAAGACGATAAATGCTGCCACATTCCCATCCTCCTGATATATTCATTACTACTCTTCAAGGTGAACAAGGGAGGAGCACAATGCGGCTCGAGTCAACGATCAATAAAGAGAAGAGAAAAAAAAGGGATTACACAGGAGGAAAAAAAAAGTTTTCTTGCTTTTCGTGTTGTTTTGTTGCTCTTGTTTTACAAATTTTATTTACACGGGAGAGAAAGAGAGAAGGATGGCTACAAACAATTGGAGGGTTTTTCTTCTATTCTTCCTAAAGCCAGGAGACGTTTTGTGTGTGTGACTCCATTCTTTTTTTTTTTTTTTTTTTTTGCACGAAACGGCAGTAGCAGATCTCTCGTGAGCGTGCGGACGTTCTCGTAGTGGGTCGTCTTCAGTTTTGTTTTGCCCTTTTTTTTTTCTCTCTCAGATTATAAACACCGGGATCCAGAAAATATATATATGTATATCGACACCAACGAATCTCTCTATCGTGAAAGCCTCTGGCACCGTCGTTGGTTGTAGACAATTTTCACAAAAATCTAAAACGAGAAGAGCTCAAAAACGTCTTGACGCCACTGTTTTTTTTTGTTTTGTTTTTTTAATAGTTTCTCCCAATATCTCCGAATTTCATTCGAGAGAGACACGCACTCACACACATTCAATCACACTCACATTCTCATATCTAAGAGAAAAAAAAAATCCAAGAAAAACGTTCACAAATAAATAAATACAGAACAGAAATGAGTTGACTTGAGAGCAAAAATAAAATGCATCTTACCTGGCGATGGTTTTTTGTTTAAAATGCCTCTCGTCATTTCCGCTTGGCGTGAAGCATTTCCATGAGTAATGTTTGTGTCGGCGCACAGCCGTTGAGATGCTTGAAATAGAGATACTCTTCGCCGCGGGACGACATGGCGTGAATGTCCGGTAAGATCGCCAGCATTTTAGCAAACTTGTCCTGTACAAAAAAAATAAAAAATTCAATTGCCAAAATCCAACTACAATTCAAAATCAGACAATGATGACCACTTACAGGGATATGAGTGTAGCAGTTAAGTGTGTAATCAAAAAGAGCTTGTTGGACTTGCTCCTGCGCTTCCACCACGTGGCGTCGATTCATCAATCCCTTGACATCTGATAAAAAAAATAAAAAAATTCATTAAAAAAAAATGTTCGGTATATGGAGGGGAAAGAAACACACCTGAATTGAGGAGCATGAGAAATTTGAGGCAGACGTAGTCGGGCACGTCGAAACGTATTTCAGTGAGCCGGGCAGTAACGTCGTGAAGGGGTTCGGCCAGTGATGGACAACCGAGTAGCGATAGCGATAAAAGGTCGAATTTCTGTCCGTTAGGCAGTGACGATTCGTCAGGCAGGTGATTGTGCAACCGTTGATGCAAATGATCCAAAATTAACAAATCCGACCAGGCGTGCTGGAGCAGCTTCATTTGATCATCAACCTATAGGCGCAGAATTAAAAACAATAAAATTATAATCCACGATCGTGAGTCTCGACCTTGAGATGAAATGGCCCAAAAATAGATCGCGTCCTGTCCCGACAGTTGGCGTGCGAGAAACCGAGCTAAGCCTACTGACCTCAATTTAGACTTGATTAGCTATTGAGGGTGCGAGCGGGAGACACACGATGGGCACGGAGAAGTCAGGGAGAGATGGTTTTTATTGAACGTTGGGAGGCAGCGCCGGGTGGATTACCGACGCCCCCGACCTAGTGACCCACTTTTCTGTTAGCGACGCTATCGACGTCCCCACCCCCCCTCTCTTCAAGACGTTTCTCAGGCAACTGGAATGTAACGCCGTGTTTATTGACAAAAAAATAAATAGAACTCAATGAAATGTAACAAAAAAAAATAATAATTCCAACCTAATCGTTTTATAACAGACATGTAATATTATTCTGGTTTTCATCGGAGCGAAGCGGGACGAACGAGTTTATCACATTTCGCTTTCTATCGCCAGAAAAATATGGCCGCTTTCAATTTCAACACAACGGTTGGCCAATAGAGGCTATTTTCCCTTTTGCGGCCCGCTTGAAGGAATTCACGGTCAAAAAGAAATGAAACGCTGCAAGGCAATCAATTCCTCTTTCTCTTTCTTTTCTTGAAAAAAAAAAGAAAAACCCAAAAGGAGCTAATAATTAACTGGTTATGATAATAAGTATAGGTAACTTGCTACCAAGTAGCCAATGATAGAACGCACCAAAAGAAACGAGAAATGGTTGTGTGTGTGTGTGTGTGTGTGTGATATCTACGGTGTTTGTCCGTCCCACTGACCTACTCTCTCACGCGGCTTTATACGATTATAATCATCATCATAAATAGAAAGCCTACAGGCACAGCGACAGTCCTAGACCGTGAGCCGAAAAAAAAAAACTTTCCATTTCACTCGATCCCAAAGTCATAACTCTCTTTTTGGGGCCATTAAAAATTCTTAATCATATACCACTTTCAATGTTCGATCGTAAAAGAAACACACAAAATGTTTTTTCTTTACCTTTAGATCCTTGAAATAATAGGAATTGCGTGCCCAGTCCACTTGGGTAAAGAGGTTTTGGTCCAGCACCTTACACAGCAGTTCAAACAAATCCACTTCACATTGATTGTAGGTCTACAGATGTTTAAAAAAAAAATAATGAATTAAATCAATGAAATAAGAATGAGAAGATTAAAAAATAATAATAAATCTTACTTGACTCTGAAGAAGACCAAACAAAGCGCTTTGCCATTCTTTATCGTCAAGAGACTGGACAAATTCGCGGATCAATGGCGGAACTTTAGCTCCGCTAACTGATCCGGCTCCGACATTGGGAACGTTGTTATTACCCAGCATTGTGTTACCTGATCAAGCCAAATGACGAACAGGTTACGCAATGGTAATTAAATTGAGCATTGGCGTTTTTCTTTTACCAGTCAACAGTCCCTCAAAATGGAAGGATTTTCGGTGAGACGGATGAAGTGGAGGAATGCTGTTGGGGTGTAGGAGCGCCTCCTCCTCCTCCTCCGCCGGACGGGTGATTATTTGGAGAAGGTGTGTGCGGATGAGAGGGTCCCGCTCCCGATGTCGTGCCCATGTTATTATTATTGTGGTTATTTGTATTATTGTTATTGTGCGGGCCGCCTGATCCGGATGGTCCCGTAGAACCGTTCAACGAGCCCAACGGCTGGCCAGAAGGTCCTACATGTTTTTTCAACCCAGCAACAAAGCAACAACAAAAGAAATCAATTCCAAGTCCCGGATGATGTTCCTTTGCCGCAACATGATCCGCCTTATTGTTCAAATTGACCCAATTGGGGTCCCAGACTTTAATATTCTTTCTTTGAAAACTCATTTGATTCCCTCCCTTTTGTTTTTCGAATCTTAACCACAAAAAAGAAGAAGGAGCAAGATTTGTCGAGCGATGGATATCGGAAGCCATACACAATTCCCCTACAGCCCAAGCATCCAGTTGCATTGGGGTCAATCTCTCTCTAGATAATGGAAATAATCGGACACCCAAAAGCTGGATCAGCGTGTCCCGTCCAAACTAATTGGTGTGTAGGGATTGCGCACACATACAATAAACCAAAAATATGAATCTGACCTGGATAGCCGAGTGATGCGGCAAGTGGACTCGGGCTGGAATCGGGACTGGATGTCAACGAAGAAACTTGGGCAATTTGAATTTCGTGCTTGACACCACCGCCACTGCTGCCACCACCGTAGACGCTGCTGCCGGACGGAGAATAGCCCATGTCCGTGTACATTCCAGACTGCCCTGCTCCGCTGTTGCTGTTGTTGGGTGACGGATTGCTACCTCCACCGTTGCTACCTCGAGGCGTCGTCAATTGTCTTTCACGCATCACCTGCAATTTACGCGCTCGATCTCGTTTGTACATGGGTCCAAATTTATTCCGACCGCCACGCATTCGGTCCGCTCTCACAGCTATTTTAAAATCATAAAAAAATTTTTTAGATTAATTGATTTTCGATTTAGAAATCATAAACTCATGGTCTAAAAAAATATATATATATGTATATGCAAGCGTGACGGGGAATCGGTGGGAAAGAACGGAATTTCGGGGTGGAGGACAAGTCCCGCACGGATGGCTTTTCAGGTTGGGCCGTGACTCATCTACACACCTCTTTCTATTTTGCTCATTTCTTATATATTTAACGTTGGTTCATTGGGGAGTTCTCCATAACGTCAAAAAGAAGAAGGTTTAAGATAAGTTTTGTATTTTATCAGGCCCTTAAAAACGGGCCACGAGTTTCGCAATAGGCGTACGGGAGTCGTCGACGGTGGGTGAGAGTCCGTCGTGCACGGCCTCCTCCCGCCGACGACCATGACCTACTTGGCTATAATACAAAAAAATAAAAAAATAACTACGTTGACGGCGTTGCCAACTCGATTCTTGCACACTCCTTCATTCTCTCTCTTTTCGTTCGAATGGGGGGAAGAGAGAGAGAGACAGAGGCTCCATAGAAAGACACACACACATAGAGAAAAAAAAAACTGAAAGCTCAGAGTGTGTGTGTGTGTGTGTGTGTGGGTGACCTACTTTTCTCTCTCAAACAGATTTCAAACGAGAGGGGAACACCTCCTCTCTAGATACTTGATTTCTTTTAAGGATAGAACGAAATACAAGAAAATGTCAAAATCCCTATTTTTATTCGTTTAAAAAAGGGGGATTTATTTCTTATAACAGACCCATTAACTGCCCAATAGATGAGAATTTCAAAAAATCAATAGCTGCTACTAGCAATTAAGTTATTCATGTCCCCTCCCAAAAAAAATGATGGGAAAATATTGAAAATGACACAGAAAGAATCCCGAAAACTGTTAAAGGAAATTTGAATGCGTGTTTACTCTATCTCGGAACGAATATCCCGAGGCGACGTGAGGCCAACTTTCACTTGTATACGTTTTAGGCCTATTCTTCTCTCTTTTTAAAATCTACGCCAGACGTATCCGTTGGTTCGTTTTTCTTATAAAAATTCCTGCAAGAAGATGCTTCAAACGCCGCAAGCTTTGAATCTCCCCTTGGATCACTTGGAAAAAAGATTCCCAAACAACCAAAGATTGGACACACTTTCACTTTCATTCTCGTTTTTTTTTTTTAGACTCACGTCGTGTTACGGGACTTGTAGGAGGAGGGCATTTAAAGTTCCATTTTCCTTTTTTGTTTTGTTTTACCGAACAAAAAAATCCGTGGCAAAAGAATTAAGATCAATTTCGTGATAACCTTGAATCCGTTTGCGGACTGATTCCTCGGCAATTTTCAGTTTCGTAGAAGCGTGTCATCAACAAAGGGAAAGTGGTGAGCGTTTCAGGAGAGGGGGAGGAAATTTCCCTACACACCCAAGAAAATAAAATGAGACGGTGTGTGTAGGGATTCTATTCACGTCCCCCTTCTTCCAATCGTAAAAAAGAGAAAGGGACCTACTCTTTCCACACACACACACACACAGAGCAGACCCTACACCACTAGATTGTATGGGACCTTTCTCCCCTTGTGGTCATCTTCCCATCCAAAAAAGGTTGGGACCCCCACAATATTTTCCAGTTCAAAAATACAATAAATGAAAACACTTGACAATCGCTGTATCAAAACCTGCCTTTCCCACGACCCTATAAAAAAATGGGTGCGTGAACGTGAACGAAAAAAAAAAGGGAAAACACGTGACCCCGATTGGGCCAGACAGAATAGAACAATTGAAGCTTACCTTCAAGTTTCATGCCGACTTCAAGGCACTTTTGGAATCGGCAATAAGGGCACCTCTTGCGTTGTGATTTGTCAATGTGGCAGGATCGATCAGCGACGCAAGAATAGGCTTTTTTGTTCTGAACGGTCCGTTTGAAGAATCCCTTGCACGATTCGCAGGTGAGCAGACCGTAATGATAGCCAGAGACTTTATCGCCGCAAACCGGACACAATTCTTCGATGCCTTCTTTCGTATCGGGCAGGTCGTGTCGTCCCGAAGCCGAGCTCGTTCCAGGTGGTAAAGAGCTGGCCGATGATTGGCCAGACATGGATGGAACAATGACGATAGGATCCATGAGAGGTGATGGACTGAGGGCCGCGTTGCTGCTGGCCGCATTGCTCGTTTCGTACTCGCCTGCGTTATTCGGATTGTAAATGCAATAGGAATCGAGCCCAGTCAGGCCGACTGTCACGCCCACACCCAGTAGATTGCCGCCGGCCTCGACGCCACCAGAGCTCAAGTGACTCATTGCATAGCTCATGGCCGCCGACGAGCTACTGTTGTTGTTGTTATTATTATTGTTATTGCTACTGGCACTGAACGGCGACATGGTAGACGCGGGACTGGATGAAGCCATTGAAAGAGAAGCAATCGACAATTCAGAATTCGGAGAGCTCAGCGTCCTATGATGCAAATGCTGAGCTCCCGCTAGGTGGTGGTGGTGATGGTGATGATGATGGAGTTGTTGTTGTTGTTGCTGTGGATGGCCAACCATGTGATGATGCTGGCCACTGGGTCCATTGCCACTGTTTGAACCACCACCACCACCACCACCACCACCGTTGGGGCTGTGTAAACGTTCGATTTGGACACTGACCTGGTCCGTATCGACTGATGGGCCTGACAAGTTTATGAAACCGGACGAACTGTTGGTTCCGAGTGGTGCAATAGCTGCGAGATCCATGTCAACTAGCATCTCAACCAATAGACATGAGATCTCACACAATTGTTTTTAAACAAGATTTGAAAAAAATGATAATCAACGCGGCTATACGCAGCACGAAAAAACGCTCACCAGAGGGCTACACACACACCTGTTGCACTATGGGTATGGAAAGAGAACGCACACGCACAGACGAAAAAAAAAAAAGTCTTTCAAAAAGAATTGTAATCCTCACACACAAGATTCCTGTGCGTGTCTGTATGTGTGTGTGTGTGTTTGGAAGCAAGAGAGAGAGAGAGAGGGAAAAATTGAGGACAAGTCACACACTATAGAAACCACCTGCCCGCTTGATGGCGTTGTTGGCGCTCCGAAAGCGAAAGTTGACCGCAATTCCGAAACACACAGGGGCGGCACATGTGATGACAACCGATAGGAAAAATAAATAGAATTCACACACACAACGACGGCGGTCGTACGGCACAAAACAACACGAGAATCATATGCACTTTAATTGTCGGACAAAAGGGCAGCACCGACTAGTCAGAGAGACGGATCGAGACTGAAGACTAAGAGTCTTGAATTGCTCAGACTAACCATTGGCCTAGTGGGCGGAACTTGTCAGAGAGGGAGGGGGTTTTCTTCTTTCGAGAGAAAAATGTGTGTGTCTCTGCTGGATGAATGTTAAAGAAATGTGTGTAAAAAAAAACTCGGGAGAAAAAAAAAAACGTTTTGTTGAAGACACTGAGAAAGACACGTCCGATCGGACGCGTGTTCTGCAAGAGAGTCCCGAGACACACACTGTCTACTCTGCTGTGTGTAGCGGGTGGTGGTGAGCGCGAGGAGGAGTGAAAGTGACTCCCCTTCAAGAAGAAGAGAAGAAAAAAAAAAAAGGGAGAAGAAGAAGAAAAAAGAAAAAAAAAAGGCCCCAAAAAAAGAGGTGGGTTAGACATTACTCCGCCCACCACCTCGTGTCCTACTTTCTAACCACCACCTCCAAAGAGGGGTCCTCTCTTTTCCCTTTCTATCCACATCATCTTTGATTCTATTGACTATGTTTTGTTTTTTTGTTCTTACGAGTAGAAAAATATTCAAATGAGTTTAAGGGGTGTTTTTTTTTGTTTTTTTGAAAAATATTCAAATTTTTCTTTCTCTGTCTCCAAATCGACATTTACTTTAAGTTTTACGTGTCCTCGTTTTTTTAGAAAATGATAGATTAGAAAAACAAAAATCGAGTGTGACACAACATTAGTCACGTCGATCTGTAGGGAGTTATCGTAACAATTCGTATCAAACAAAAGTGAACGTGATTGCAATAGTGACCCCGATACCTAGTGTGCTACTGCACTAGACCTACTTTCCAACGATACGGACTCGACTTGAAAGAGAGAGAGAGAAAAAGGAGGTGGGAGGGGGGTAGCCCTGAGGGGGGATAAGGAGGGGGGGAATGCTGCAATCTGGTTTGCCATACACATCGTGTATAGTGTGTGTGTGTGTGTGTTAGCCTGGGCCACGCTCTGGCGCACCGGCGCACGCGGGCTACCACAAAACTTTCCCTTTTCATTCGCATGGCCGCCATTTTTTCTCTCTCTTTCTGTGTTTGTTTCGATTACATAAAGATATACGCGTATATGACACTTGGATACAAACTAAACAATTCTCATGTGAGATTAAATATTAGTTTAATTCAATTATCTTAGTTTTTATTCGAATAACTTGGGGGGGGTAGAAGATTTTCGTTTGTTTTATTTATTGAAAAATTATTTCGCGTGCGTGAACAAATGGGTCGCCATCGGTTGCGCCGGCGCATCGATTGACGTCACGCAAAAAAAAAAGCGTCGCTCACGCGGGATTCGCCTTGACCCACTAACACCCTGCACTAGACCTACTATAGCAAAATGAAAAACAAAAGCCAAACCACTTTTTTTTTTCGTGCGTGTGTTTCATTCTACAACACGTATTCTCCGACGTGACCGGTGCCAAAAGGGAAATTCCGACCCTATTTTCTAATTTTACAACTACCATAGTAGAATTTCACATTTGCCCGTACGCATGTTTGTTTGGCAAGGGGATTATCTTCTTTTTTTAAATGTTTTGAGAGAATTGTTTTAGCTAGTTAAACGATTTTCTGATAATGCATCCCAAGATAGATTACGGAATGGGAATGGAAAGGGGGAGATTGAAAGCTTTTGTGGAATAAGAAACATTAAAAGATCATTGGCTGGTTAAAAAAAAAAAATCGGATTAGCGTTTACTAATGACGTAGAACCTTGAAATGGATAATCGAGATTCAACAGCACATGCAACAAGTTGCATTTGGGAGGGTGGAAAGAATTAGTAATACTAAAATTCAATAGAATTCACAGCTGGCTGTTAAGTGGAATTTTAATCTTAATGCGATTCGATTGAAATAGAAGGTTACGATGATGAATTTCAAAATAGAAAGAGATTACATCAGCATTTGAGAAGAAAAACTTGAAATTAAGTAGGTCTAGTGTAATGGGTCACTGGGACAGCGGGACTCCCGAACGACACCTCTTTCGCCATATCGATTTTTTTTCTCCTTTTATTTCAAGGCCGCCATTTCGAACAGAATCGTTAATCACGAATTGGCTCTTTTTTTTTGAAACGCATTTTATTCGAAGTGCTTCAGCCTTGAAATAAAGCTGGTACCCTTATATTATCAGGTTGCAATTGAAGGTAAGAACGTATTGTTGTTGTTGGGTAATATAAAAATGTAAAAATTACTTATTTAAGAGCGTACGCATATATACCTATTAATTCGATTGTCAAGAAGTGGGGTGGGATCGGGACTGACCCACTTGCCTCATTCCCTACTGACTTTGGCACTACTTTCGCTTTTCAACGCTTTCTTTTTTTGTTTTTCGGGAATGGCGCAATTTTTCTCTCTCTTTCTCTAAATTGAAACCACGAATTCGGGATAATGCGTGAATCATTTCAAGATGTTTAAATTATATAGCGTTCAAGGTTTTTCTGCTAATCGCCGTTCAGTGCCAAACCAAAAGAATCGTCTTAATTAAAAGCATATTGAACGGAAATAAAAACCGTGTGGTGAATCTTGGAGCTGGATGAGCATCAGGTGATCTGAATCAGCTGGAAGGCAGGTGGGCCCACTTTCGTGGGCGGATAGCTCGTCAGGTTGGAGGGAATCGCGTTTCTACGGGATTGCACATCAAAAATTGAAGTCATTTTTGTGTATGTTAAATATCACATACACAAATGGCTTCATCAGAACGAGCCATAGTTAACTAAAAGAGGTGTAACCTGTTGTGAGAGGAAAATCATGGCGTGTGCCGAGGACAAGCGGAGCTCTTTACTCAATTCGGCTGAAGATTCCGAAGTTGACGACAACTGTACAAAAAGAAAAAAGACATATCATTTCCATGGTGACTGTTGAAAATCGATCGGCTTATTGATTCGTGAATCGGCAATCAAAAACGGCCAGGCTAAATATAAGACACAAACAAGAGGCATCGAATGGCAGAAGAAAGAAACCTGCGATTGCTGAGACCCATCAGTGCTGCCATCTGACGGTGATCCATGGCGGTCACGCCCGACGACTCCTGCCGACGTCAGCTCGCTGAACGAAGGCAACAAAGCTGCTGCTTCTGCTTGACATTCCATTTTCTCGTGTTTTTGTTTTCTCTCTTTCAAGTAGAGCCGTCTCGCCGTGATAATTTGAATTATTTTCTTTTTAGCTTTGTGGGGGATCCTACGATATATCAAGGTCGTTATTCGAATGCATTTTAATCAGTGGATGACGAAGTCGTTCGAACAGCAAGTAGAAAAAGAAAGAAAACGAAATAAAAACAAATTTAGGTCGCTGGGTCGGTTGGTCAATAGGTTACGCGATCACAGACTGGACGAAGAAATCCCGAACTTTAGCCAGTGGCCATTCAAGATAAGACCCTACATGTTTATATTTGTAAAAATGTATATGGACAGAGAGAGAGAGAGAGAGAAAGATGAAAAAAGCGAACACACAATGATAGATCAGTGTGTGTGTGTTTATATATAAAGTAACGTGGCTTAAAAAAGAAGAAGCCCGAGTTTCACTTTCACTCGAATGGAAAGAGCAAAGAGAATCGGTTAAAAAGTGGTAGAGTGAGAAAGAAAAGAAAGAAATGAGAAGAGAATAATAATCGTCGTTGGAGCTCCCCGAAGCTGAAACGACCCTGAGGCGATGGTACAGGCCCCCACAACCAAACCAACCACTTGTATGTCCCACTGACTCACTGAAAGAAAAAAAAATATCATACAAACCCATTCACGCTCCCTTGTTGAAAGAGAAAAGAGACGAAAACGAAATAAACACAGCTCACTTTTTGCCCTTTCACGAATATCACTCGACAAAGTTTGGCTTCCAAGCACTGATTCCTTATTTTCAATTTAAACCACGTTATGATGATTGACGGAAAACCTCGTTGCTGAAAATTTCACGCGGGACGGCTGACACTGGTTATCAAAATAGATACACACACACACACACACACACACACGGTTTTCACACACAGTTGCAGAGTTTGGGTATTTCGTTTTTTTTCCCCAGATGGATGTATCTCACTGGCAGCTTGCGAATACGGTGGCGTGTGTGTGCGGGACTGCTGCACGACTGAAAATGTAGGTCAAGGCCTCGCTCTGCAGTTAGCAGACTCCCTCGCGCCGAATCAACTGAGCGTGGGCGGCGTTGCCGAAAACCTCTTTTCGCCTTCCCAGTGTGTACTTTTTTGGCTGGTTTCCCTTTTTGCTAGTGAGATTATTGGGGTGCACACAGAAGAGCGTTCGGGAGTGACGCCTTTACCTCACCAGGTGATGCGTCTCTGATTGGGATGCACCTCTCGAGGGCTCGGGTGTTGGCGGGTTATCCATGGTACCTTCTTTTTTCCCTCCCCTTCTTTCTTTCGTTCTGAACACACCACGTTACGCCTAACATAATGGGTACTTTTAGGGGGCGAGTTTTAGAGCATCCAGAGCCATCTATACTTCACATTTTCAACTGACCGAAAAATTGTTGTATTCACTTTTTTTTTCGTTTTTTTTTCTGATTTTAGGTTACACAATGACGAGGTGAGAAATTTGTTTTAAACAGGTTAGTTTGTTTTGGCGTCTTTATTTTGACGGGTATAAGTGATAGGCGACAAATGGGAAAGTTTTCAGCTTTTTTTTTTTTTTTTCAAATTGAATGTTGAGCTCAATTACGCTGTCTCCATGGCGACTTCGGATTCTGAAGAAATAATAATTCTATGGATACACTGAAAACTTATTTGATGAGCGGAATACGGTTTATGTACTTACGCTGTTCGTCTTCCTCGTTAAACATGAATTCATCTTGGATGTCCTTCAGATACTGCGTAGAGCGCGTTTCATCCAGAAATAACGAGTACGCCTTTTTAATATCTTCGACAGCAATCTTTTCACGGGAAATGGAGGAAAGAATAGCTAATAAATAAGACGAGCACTTCAATAACAATTTGGGTACCGACCTCCATAGGCTTTTCGCTTGCGCGCTATGAGATTGGCAACTGTGATGAGCTGAATGGCGTAACGTAAGCTTGTTTCCATGGAAAGCCTTGTCAGAACGAGAAGTGCATCTTCCTGCATCTCTGCATCTTCCTCTTCACACCTGTTCAAGGAAAAGTCGTAATTAGGATCCGTTTCACGTAAATCGCTTAAAAATACAACTCGCCTGATCTTCAGAATCTGTTTCATCTCTTTTTCCTCGTAGGGTTGGGTGGCGATAATGACCATACGATCGAGTAAATCAATAGGAATGCCATGAGGGGACCGATATTTTGTTCCACGAATTTTCGTAATTCCACGATTGGTAGCCATGATCAATACAGGCGCCATATCGTCTTCCAGGGCACGATTCAAAAAGGAAAAACATTCCATATCGAGCATATGGACCTAAGGGACACTTTAGTTAGAAATGCATCCCGAAAAAAAAAAAAAAAAAAAAACAAAAAAACGTAAAGTTGGTTCACACTAGTCATACTTCATCAATAAATAAAACTCCAGGGACGATTTCCGCCTTTCCTTCTTCACGCCATTCGGCTACTTTACTATTTATCTGGTCGCGAACTTCGGATTTGATTTCGCCAGTGTCCCCTATTGGTTGGATGTCAAATGGAGATTATTTAAATTTCAAGGCCGAAAAAGCAAACATCTCAGCTCACCGGAGAAGAGGGCGAGAAAACCCTGAGTTCTGCTATTGATTACATCAATCTCGTGCAAGGTGACTGTGTGAGTCACTTCTTTCCGCTTTTGTAATTCACCTACGCAAATAGACGAAATGTGGCGTAAGTATATTGTGTCACACCGCAAGGAAACACGTGACCAAAATGGTGAGTTTACCTTCCGGACATTGAACGAATCTAGTTTGAGGCCCAGTGGCATCATAATCTCTAGCCCTAGTGAATGATCGCCCAAGTTTCGAAATTTTGCCGGTGGCTTTGTCTATCGTAATGACGTCTCCAGCTTGTGCCTATGCCATGAAAGAAGGTAAGGTGAAAAGTCTTTACAACATTTACACCACAGTTTCCCACCTTTTCCTTGATGAGGGATTCAATCATTTTGTTTCCCAAATCATAGACTGTTTCCATGTCTGTTGTTTTCAAGGTAAGCTTTCCCACTTTAGCACCAGTCCCAGTTGCAGGTCTATCAATTTGGACTTCAACAACCTCACCCTCAATAATCTCTGTTTCTTCCCTGTTGAAAACAAATAAAGAAAAATGTCAACTGAGAATTTTGTACTAAAACAGTTGTTGATCATAGAACCATACTTGATACGGACTCCAATGGATTTGCGAAAAGCTTGGGTTAGAGCTTCAGTTTTGCTCATTTCAAGGCTGTAAATCTCTGATCCAGCCATAGATGTGAAAGGTGTATTGTCACCAAGAGCCTGTGCCATACCCATGGCAATTGCAGTTTTCCCTAAAAGATAAACCATATTACTAGTGATGACACACAGTTACTTCACTTTTATTTGTGATTTAGAACAAACTAACCTGTTCCTGGTTGTCCAGCGATCAATACAGCTCTGCCTGCAATTTTTCCTTCTCTGATCATTTCCAGAACAACGCCAGAGGCTCTTCGAGCTGTCAACTGGCCAACCATACCTTGAGACACCTGAAAATGGCATTATTACATGATGACCAGAAATTTATGGGTATTCATTAGCAGAATTTTGATTGATATACCTCTCTTGGTTCCAAAGCATCATCAAGTCCGAAGGCCTCGAATGTGAGAATGTGTGCCGATTCGTTCAATACGGGAGAATTCCCGAACTTCTGCTACTTTAACTGAAGGAATGGCCTATGTATTAAAAGATTTCATCGAAAAAGCCATGGAAATGTGAGAAAAATGTACAAAATCAGGTATAAGTTCGAAAATATTCAACCATACACGTGTAGTCTACTTACCGCCATGATTTGCTTTAATTTCAGACTTCAGTTTCCTAACTTCTGTAACAAGCCGTCGGTGGTAACCATGGAAACACGTTTAATTTTGACGATTGTTTCACGAATCTTCACCCCTCTTTAGTATTCTATTTTGTGTCTCTGTTTAAAATAATTTAACATTTTTGTGAATAAACCGGTTGTAATTTTAATACGTTAAGTTTATAATGGACAGGTCTTACAGTCTGATGCGGCAACACTGGATCTTGCACGAAATTCAAAAGTTTCTATGTAACATTTTTAGCAAATTCCTACTCTCTTACATCAAACAAATGTCGATTGAAGTGCAATTGCCCTAGTCACGTTTAGCATGTCACAGCAAGTTCTGTAACCGAAGGAACTCGACGAACAAAAAGTACGAGGAGATCGCAGAAATGAGAGGAAAGCAAAATTGATTGAAATTTTCAACTGTTTAAGTTGGTAAGAGGAATTCATTAACCAATCGTGGAAAAGGAGAATTTCAATAGACAAACTCACTGGAAGAGTAAATCAAATAATCATGTCTATAGCATCCCACTAGTGAACCTGACTGGTGGGGACTAAGAAGCCAATCCCACTGCTACGAATGTTAATGCATCAAATGTGTGATTCGGTGATCGCAAGCATGTGATCAACTAATTGTCACCATTCAAAGTTATAAATCACTTGTAGGAAAACGTAGGACTATTGATTATCTTCTTATTAATTTCGCCATTGTACGTTTGGACGAGTTGGTGAAGGGTATTTTAATTTATTTGCTTGTGATCTAAATGCTTTGGCATTTGAAGAACATTGTTCACTATTTGACTTAAAGCGAATACAATCAGCCATTTGGCCATTTTTTCAGTTAGGTTATAAAAGCAATTGCATCTTTTAAGGGCAGCAATTGCACGACGATTCAAAACATTTACGCGTGGTAGACTGAGACAGTCACGTCATTAACGTAAAATTTGATATTTGCTTATAAATGTTCATCAGTCAAAGCTAACCATGCTGACGGCGTGGAGTGATAAGAAGCGTGTAGTGCCTACCCATCGAACGGAACAAATGGATCAATATGTAGCTCATAATATTGAGAGAGTACATGAAAAGGCTTTTTCAGAAAAAAAAGAGTGGGCGGGGTTCTTCCTTATCAAACGGACACTTAATTTACAAATGCATCAATATAAATTGCTTCCTTTTTTTTTTTTTTAAATATATTTTCTTTCTGCGAAAGACTTTCATTGTCATATACACACCGTAAGCGCATGGCAGTGACGAATGAAGGATTTCCTTTACTTATTTCTTCTTCTTTCTCTTGCCATCTTCGGTTGTGTTCGAATTACGGTAGACGACTTCCGTGCCTGAACGAAAGTGGAGATTGATAAAAACGAGTAAAGCAAGCCAACAAACGCCAGCAATGACGACGATGTATTCGGCGTGATTAGGAAAAGGCGTGCCGCAAGCGGTGTAGAACTCCATGCCCTCAGAAGGCGGTTTCCCACCTGGTAGACAGTGGAAGTCAAAGTAACCTTCGTCATAGTCGGAAGTGCACAGATACTTTCGTTTCAACAAAGTCTATGCCAATAAAAAAAAAGAAGAGATAATTGAGGATTAACTTTAAAAATGGAATATGAATTTCAAAAGCAAACGTTACCATGCCGAACGCTGTTTGAACGGGGGACGTTTCATTACATGGACCAGTCTTTTCATGAACACCGATGGATACTTCATCTTCAGGTTTGAACAGCAAAACGCAGCTCAAATAGCAGCTGTAGTGAAGAATCAAACTCAAGACACATTCGTTGAAGCCTTTGAAACCTATGATGTGACAGGTAACACACGTAGGCAATCGAAGCATTTGTATACTTAATACGATTCTCGAAAAAAGAAACCTTCCATATCTTGTGCACTTACCTGGTGTCGTTCTCGAGCCAACAATGGGGTTACGATCCGCAGACCAAACAATGAGAAAGAATGTCAACGTCAGGAGTGCGACGCAGTTTTCCGTATGAACACCGGCGATATCTACGCAAAATATTAAAATTCCTTAACGTCAAATATGCAAAGCGTAATCTGATGGAAGACTTACCGTGAAGCGGGTGGTAGAACGGGATAAACTGGAGGACGCCACCAGGCATTCCGCACAGGCCAGTTAATATGGCACACAACATTTCGCGTTTGTGGCTAATGTGTAACAAAAATTCAGTGACATTATGTAAGAGACTACGATGATGAGCTTAGCAAAACATACTCTCCAGCCTGCCATTTGTCGGTTGATTTTCCAATAATCAAACGCTTCCAGCAGTGAAACCAGAAAGTAAAAGAAGCCGCAAAAGTTGCATGAAAGTAAAACGAGTTCCAAGGCACCCAGTAGTGTCGGTCAAAAATGTTAGGATCTGTATCGTGCCTGTGTCATTAATTTATTTAAGCTAAAAATTCCTTGCTGAAAACGCAAAATATTTTATTGGTTTCGTACCATGTCCAGTGAAGGAACTTTACGGCCGTTATGTCGTACGGCAAGTCGATCAACACCACACACAAACCGACTAATAAATAAACAAATCAATATCAAGGAATACGTTATCAATCTAATCAATTAATTACCTGCAAAGGGTTCAGCCCAATTAGGCAACTTTAGCCGTGATATAGCCACGGATGCGTTGTAGATAAACGCGGGATCTGCATCGTGAATAAAGCGATAAAAAATTCCAAAAGGTCGGACAAGGTGTAAAGGTGAATACATAGCATCATTATGTGAAGCGGTAATCGCCTGCCCAGCAAAACGATGGTCGTCTGCGAGTGCCAAAAGTTGTCGATATCGGGTAACCAATAGGCGGCGCATTCGACAGTTAATCCATGAAAAATGGTGGCCAGCCATAAATACTTGAAACGACCACCAACTCGCCTAGCTAAAAATAAAGGATTGGAACAAAAGGGCAGAAAAAACGTGTCATCATAACGAGGCTCGACAGAATTAAGAAGACGATGGAAAACGTGAAAAAAAAATTATAATCGTTGAGTCAAACGAAAACTTACAGTGGATGAAAGTGAGCAGCCCAACAGTCAAATAGGTCAACTCCGAGATAAGATATGTTGGCTGCGACTTCCAGCAATCTCGAGGGTCCCGGATTTTCACCAGCCAGTCCAACCACTTGTTTCACCAAAACAAAAAGGCATAAATAAATTTTAAATAATAATAATAATAATCAAGAGTATTTCAACATATTTTTTCCCCCCATTTCATCCTCAGTCGTCGCGTAAACAAGACTTAAGAGCAAGACAAAAAATGTTCTTACGCTGGTAAATTCCATGGAAGATAGTTCGACTCCAAAGTTGGGCAACTGGCTGAGATTACGTGCAACATGATCCTCCACTTGGGCCATGACGGCTTCTCTTTCACTACGGCCACACGACGAATCTTCCCGAATAATTCAGCAGCGTTCTCCAACAGCCACTGGGAAGAAGCCGAGTCGAATGCGGAATTGATGAACTTAGTTGGATCTTTTTAAAAAGGTGCACGGACCTAGGATGATAATAAAATGAGGAAGGAAGAAGCTGTACTGATAACAAAGTCCAAATGTCTGCCAAACTGTCAATAATCGCTGGCCAATGTCCAAGGCGTTCGACAAGACCGTTAAATCGCTCGTTACTAAGGCTACACACGTTATCAAACCTACTATGCATTGGTAACGGATATTAAATCTTAGTCCTCCAAATTCATGAAATATTGCAACAGGTTTCATTCCACCGTGCAGACGCGTTTTAAAAAATCCAGGGTGGATTCCCCGTGATCATGTTACACTTAACGCGATGGGTAAACTTGGCTGAGTGGACCAAGGGTGTGTCTCCATCAAATGGACGATTTTCAATTAGAGGAAAAAGAATTTATGTGACAAACATCCGGTCATTCAATATATAAAGCGAGGCTTCAAACAGCGAGAGATTATGAAGGCAACCATTTATAGTCATCCGGCATGGATGTTTATTAAATATAAACAAACAGGCGATGATGGGTGCTGTGAAAGGAAGCGCTAGAGCTTAAATCAAATCAAAAAAACGTTGGGAAACAATGGTAGTTCATAACGTGAATGACGCACTTTCAAAATGGGCGATGCGCGCCGGTCTGCGTGGCGACGTAGCAAGGAAAAAGGGAGCACTCAGTGAGGCATTTCTTTCGTGAACGAGTGGACGGTCCGCACGCTAGTTCCCGCATATATACTAAATTGTAGTAAAAGGTTTCGTGAAATAAAGCCATTGAAAAGAGCTTCTTTCTTACTCACGCTTCGACGACGCCAAGTCCCCCGCTGGCATTGCTCAACTCGAATTGACGAGAATGAGAATGCGACTCATTTGTTCGTTATCGTTCTTCTTATTGTTTTCAACGGTGTCGGCGAATTTATCATCCGGGCTACGGAGAGGAGAAACTTGCATCCGGCAACCGGAGGGCGTGGAAGGTGGCAAGACTTCCGGTGACAATGGATATCGCATTAAAATCAGCGGCAATCCCGACAAATATTTCCCTGGAGAAGTTTACACAGGTATATCATTCGCAACTACAACTTAATTCGTTTAGCGCGTTATTCGCTCCACTTTTGAATTGATGCCTAATGAGCCAGTCAAGGCTTCGTAAGGGCGGATTGTCCCGAAAACAATCGCCGACAACAAATATGCTCCATACGTCTGATGTAAATCACAATCCCTGATTAGAATGTGCCTGTCATCAATAAGAAAATTAAAGCTCGGTTGAATGAGACTAATCAATTGCGGCAAGGGAACACTAATTAGAGAAAGGCATTAGCCCAAAAAGCCGTAGTCTATGCTGCTTTCTCACTTCTTCGAGTAAACAGCAGCGGGCATTTGGGAATCGGATCTGAGCAAGGGAGGGAGTTGTGCACTCGATCGGGTTTCTCTCCTGTCACGGCCAGGATCCAAACAGAGGTAAAGCTGATGGCGGGCGATCGACCCGGTAACGCGGATAGATGGACGAGAGAGAAACCTTACTGGTGCGCTACTGTACCAACAAGGCCATTCTATAACTTCATTTGGTTTGCTTCATGATACGATTCTGATCCAGTCTTTCGCTCCGACTATTCAAATTAGAAAAAAAACAAGTCAATTAAGAACACTATCTAGATGCTTCGACCATCGCAGTAAGCGGAAGGGCGATGCTCTGGTTTTTTCTTTTACAAGTTATGCTGATTAAGAAAACTTGTCGAGTTTCGCAAAATGTTAACGCTTCGTGGAATCGTTGAGTATTGAAAATGGAGAGAAAGGATATTGGGTCGAGGACCCGACGATATAGCTGGCGCCTCTTGTGACGTATGAGTCGATGGCTAGTCCCTTTTTTTTTTTTTGTAAGCTGATGGGTCGTTAATTCCAGCTGACTGTGCATGTGACGCGGACTCCTGTTACTTCCACTAACTTTGTGCGTCTCAGAACGATAATGTCGGGGGCGTTTTATGTGAAACCTGTGTGACGTTTTTAATTTTATTGTTCCAGTTACGCTGCAAAACTTGAGATCGTCGAATGTTTTACAAAAATTTGTCGGCTTCTTGCTAACGGCTACGCCTTCCATTACTTCGATTCCGACGTCACCCGACACAGCCGGAAGCTTCCGGCTTTTTAGCGACTCATTAAGCCGATTCAGCGACGTCTGTCCCAATGGGATTACGCAAACGTCTTCGGTACCTAAAACGGAAATACAGGTCCTATGGACCGCTCCCGGGCCCGGCACCGGTTGCATCAAGTTCAGGTAAAACATATTTGATTGCTTTGTTGATTGCTGCCCCAAAATCTAATTACAGAAAATGCATGCCTGTTATTATGCAAAAACGTAAAAAACCGGTTCGTGGTGAAGGGAATGGAGGGGGTTTAGCGATAAAATATTAAAAGCCGTTCAATCCGGGGAAGAAGAAGCGTGAATTGCTTATTGAACAATTTACATGCAAAAAAGTCTTTTTTCGCCTCTTAAAAAAAGGGGGAAATAAAACTGAATGCAAATAGCCAGAAATTTAAAACATTTTCAGACAGGATAAAGTCAACACTGCGCATCAAATGGGCCGTCTTAACTCTACAGAAGAGTGTGGTCTGTTGTGCATTATTTGGGTAGGAACGGGGCCCGGTCGGATTACCATCGCAGATGTTCTTTTTAAAGCAAAACAAGAAAATATAGTATATATTCCCAGCGATCGTGGGAGTGGTTATCCCTACGCGGCAGCGAAACATCGAAGGCGGTCAGTCGTCGAGAACGCTGGTCCGATTAGGATGTCGATTTTAAACGTTCAGTCACGGTGGATCATTCTGACAGGTTTGCTCGGTTTATTGGTCGTAAACGGACAGCTTCAATTGAATTGCTCCCATCCAGAGTAAGGGTCGCTTAATACGTAAAAATCGAGAGGACTTCTAGCTTGACGGGCAATGACTTATTATTTTCATTTTTCACGCAGCGCTGTAGTGGTGGAAAATCGGGAACTATGGTTCGCGGACGACAACGGCCTAACCAAAGAATTGTGCGCCGATCCGCAAGAGAACGAGGACGAACAGCCCGAAATCAACGAGCCCTGCTGCGCTTGCGATGAGGCCAAATACGAGGTATTACTTCCCTATAATAAAAATCCCATAGCCCTATTCCCCTATCGCTTTTTTATTTTTGCCCGGCCCCACCATGAATGTAATACCATTAACTAGTGATTTACTGTTATGGCACTTGGTTCGTTCGTGACAGGTCATGTTCGAGGGTTTTTGGTCCCGTCAGACGCACCCGCGCGATTTCCCAGCAAACGAGTGGCTGACACACTTTAGCGACATTATTGGAGCATCGCATAGCGCCGACTATCGCGTATGGGAATACGGCGGAATCGCTTCCGACGGACTCCGGCAAGTGGCAGAATGGGGATCGACGCAAGCGTTGGAATCCGAATTAAAATCCGAGGTAATTTACTTATACGATATAGCTGTCACGTTAGTGTCTTACCTTCCTTATGGTACGTATATGTTTTCCCTTTTATAGAGCGATCACATCCGAACGATTATCAAATCACGTGGGCTTTGGTATCCGAACGTCAATGGCAAGACCTACGCCGTTTTCCGAGTCGATCGCAAACACCATCTCATGTCACTCGTCTCCATGTTGGGTCCATCGCCCGATTGGATTGTGGGCGTTTCAGCGTTAGAACTTTGTTCGCGTAATTGCACTTGGGTAGAGAACAAGACCCTAAATCTTTACCCATGGGACGCTGGTACCGATAGCGGTATCACCTACACCGTACGAATCAATATATTCAATTGCACTTCAAAATGAAAGTAATGCCTGATGATTCAATACCTTTTGACCCTTTTTTACAACAGTCGACCAATTCGATGACTAATCCTCGTGAGAAGATTACACGCATTACATCGTCCTACCCGGCGGATCCACGTTCACCTTTCTACGATCCGACAGGATCTGATATGAAACCGTTGGCCCGAGTGGTCATTACACGACAGCGTGTGTACGAAAAAGCCTGCACGGACACATCTACGATTACTGAGGATGCTATTAGTCATCCGGACAACTCCGGGGACGCCCTCAGACGTGAGTAAACCATAATTACGCTAACTGTAACTACTTGAAAATATTCAGAAGTTAAAAAATAAAAAATATGAAACCTGGATATTTGTTTGTAGCCGAGTGTGCTGTGACTGAATGGGGCCAATTCAGTCCCTGCTCCGTCACTTGCGGTAAGGGTCTTCGCATGCGTCAGCGATTTTACATTAATCAAATGAAAGCCGAGATGACCAGGTGCGATCGTCAACTCGAAGAAAAAGAAATGTGCGCCAGCGCTGTCGAGCTTTGTGGGTAAATATTTTCGAAATGAAAACTTGAACGATTAAAGCAATGTCCACTTTGCACTATACATACTTCTTAAAAAATAGCGACGGATCTATGGTGAAGGACGACGTTTGTGCCGTTTCGGAATGGTCGCAATGGTCCTCTTGTTCCGTTACGTGCGGAAAGGGCTTCCGGACCAGGACTAGACGATACTATGACCGTATGGGTCGTAAGAAATGCCATTTGGAAACCTCGGAACAAGAAATGTGCATGGGTATGAATTTCGAATGCGAAGATTCCGGATTCGATGAATCGGAAGATCCTGAATGTCTTGTCAGCGATTGGAGTGATTGGTCACCCTGTAGCGCTACTTGTGGAAAAGGTATGCAAGTACGTAGCCGGATCCCGCTGGTGATTGGAAATAATGGCGTGGCTGCTACCTTTCTACCTGGCCACTGCAACATGGATACTATGGAGAAAACTGTCTGCATGGCAGATAAACCCGACTGTTCCTTCAGTATGGCCGACGCTAAAGGTTCGGATTTTGTTAATTAATTTTTGAAAATACTGAAAAGAAGTAATTATGATTCTTTTTACGGACTTACAATAGCTATCTGTATGGAAGAGGTAGACCCTGGACCGTGTCGTGGACCTTTCTCTCGTTGGTACTTTGACGCTCACAAGGGGATGTGCATTCCATTTACGTACGGTGGTTGCCGCGGAAATCGGAACAACTTTGAAAGGCGCGAGGATTGCGTCAATACGTGCGAACTATTAGCACGCGGTAAGTGCTTTCACGTGGGGGATTTATCTTTGGAGTATTTCAGCTCACGCATAAAAGAATCTTTGTAAGCATGTGCTCAATGATGTGCCATGCAGAAATACGTGCATCACACTCTCGCCTCTCTTGGATCCGTCCAGTTATATCCGCCGTATTGCGCTACACACTGCCACAGACTCTCTCCGATCGTTGTCTCAACGATCTCAATTGTAGGCTAAACTTCTTCCTGCTCTTTCTATTCTTTTCGTCAAATGGCACGCCCTTATCCGTTACGATAGAGCTGTGGAGCACGGAAACATTTAGTACTGGATGATTTACTGCTCAGTTGCAGTAAGATGGAATGCGATATTAGTATTCTTTGCATATTTCCATTGTATGTTTGCACCGTTAGTCATCTGATCTAGTTTGCCAAGGAAAAAGAAAGTATACCAAGTGTTTTTTAAACATTTAGTTTTATGCCATGCATCATTGATGTTTAGATGAGCTACCCAATTTAAACTAGTGAGATTGCATCCAATTAAAACAAGAGTTAATGTCCCTGTTGCCACGGAATGCATTTAGAGATATGATTGCTTTCTGTATGTTCATAACCATGTAATAGTAGCAGTTATTTAATCAAACATACCTATGTTTTCTAGCTGGTGGAGATGATCACCTTTCAGATCAGTTTGATGATGATTTTGGTGGATTCAATGGAATGGACAAAGCAAACATGGGTATCAATCATCACCAGAACCATCCACAAGCATCTCCTATTGACTGTATGATCACTGAATGGACACAATGGTCACCTTGCAATGTTACCTGTGGAAAAGGATGGAGAGAGAAACAAAGGATGATCAAGGTACTGAATAATAATGTTTGCTAAGCTGGCAGATGAGCATGCATTAAGGATGAACAACTGTTTGAAATCATGAACGAATACAAGCGGCTAGCTTGAAATTATGGCGAAAAATTTAACCAACCTGCACTCGTGTTATCTGATTATGTAGTATATTTCCTTTCCCTCCTTTCTTTCGTTGTGCTGAGTTGAGTTAAGGGCTTATTATATGCGTGGCATTGGCAAATGGGATTGCCATGTCGTGAGCAGACTGTCTAATTTCGAACTTTTTTTTATTTTTACGAAGAAAGTGCCATCTATGGACTATTTTTTCTTTTCAAAACTGCCATCTATGGATAGTTTTTAACTTTTTTGAAAAAAACGCCATCTAGAAATAATTTTTTCAACCTTTAATATTTTAGGTTCCAGCCCAAAACGGTGGTAAACCTTGTCCGAAAAAGGTACAGCAAATATATAATTATCCTAATACTACGCATAACAATGTGATATTAATTAAAGGGCAAACCATAATTACCTTTGTTTTCTGTTAAGATTACGAAAAGACGCCAGTGCTACCGCAGACCCTGCAAGTAAAAGCAAAGTCTACTACGAGGGACAAATCTTCCAAATAGGGAAGTCGTGATCGACTATTATAAGACGTCGTGAATAATATTTTTCAAAATAAATTCTTTTTTGTCCAGCTCTTGCTTTTTATACGTTTTAACACCACCTCATGTGTAGTGGAAGCGAAAAATTCGAAACCAGAAAAATTAATACAGCAGCCAATAATGTTTATCTCATACTACGTAATAAGACTATTTACCTTTTCATCTTGCATCCTTTTCCGAAAAAAAAAAAGGATGTATGTTTAGTATCGAGATATGCAAATTTATAAACGCAATGAGTAGTTTAAGGGTTAAGGCCAACTTCCCGTAACAGTTACCAATGGGTTGCGAAGCATGAAGTGCGCAAAAGCGGATATGTTTGATGTCTTAACAAATCACGCGCGTTTTCGTTTCATTCTCCCAGACTTCCACGATATTCATTTGTACGATTCCTTACTGAAAAATCAATATACCATGACTGCACTAGTACGCAATTCTTATTCATTTTTCAATCAACTACTTTTGCATAGATACGCACAATGTGTAGAATGCGAGGCTGAGCAATGCGAGAATAGTATGTATACATAAAGTTACCTTTCGTTGAACTGATGACAGGCTTTACAGGTACAACTAGGCTACTATTTTCTGTCCTGTCGTCTAAGTCAATAAGATCTGGGACTGCCTACAAGTGAGTTATCCGAATATTTTATTACCGCATGACAAAGACTTTTTCAACTGCATCTTTTATGATCTTCCATGAATTGTGCGATCGAGCAGCCTGTTTCTTTCCATCCTTGGAATCCTAGTGAAAAAGGATGGGAAGGAAAGTTGCTCGAATTCAGAAATTGTAAACATTTGAACTCGACAGCACACACACGATTACGTGAACGAATTCTTGTTCTTCGCTGACGCGTTCACTTTCTCCGTCTAGACAATTTTCAGTGGAAGTGGAATCATATTTCTTGGAAGTAAACGACGCATCTCCAAGGTTAGGGTCTTGTTCATTTCACAAATAGTTTTCCGATAACGGAATGTACTTCAGGGTTTTGAATATGCGTATTTATTAGCAAAAGAATACAGACAATGAAATGAATAGATGTTTCTTTGCAAGATTGTATAGGAGAACAAAGCAGAGAAGAAAGAAAGAAAAATAGTGAGAAAAAGGAGAATCGTTGAGCTATTAACTGACCGGGTTATAGGATGTTTTATAATGTAAAACAACATTTATATATTTTTGATCGATTAAGACTGATCGACTGTGCCTAGGAGGATGAAGATCGTGATGGATCGTAATTAATCTTTGATTTGATTATGCTTGGGCAAGGAAGAAACAGTAAAAAATAGGGGGGAAAAAATCTGTTCTAAATAGAAACTCAGTCCTAAAGGTTGTACATTTGTATGCAACATCCCATTAGTTGGAAGTTGTTTTGAAGTTAAAACTTCTTTAAAGAAAAAAAATTACTCAATAAAACATTTGTAGGTCGAAAGGGGAAAGATCGTTTACCACAGACACCCTGGTGAATTCCGTTGATTAACTGCGGAGTAAACCGTTTTTCGATCGGATGTGCTAGACAGTCCCTACCGATCGCGAAAAATTTTCCACCTTGGAACATCCGAAGGCTTTGACAAACGCTCGACGAAAAGATGAACTCATGAAGCAATAAGTGATGGGGTTACAGCAACAGCTGGCCTGTGCCAACAGCTGCATAAGCGATATGCCCGTGTATCCCAGTCCTTCGTAAAGCGCTCGAGGAGCGAAGAAGGACATGGTGTTGACCACGTAGAGCGGCGTCCAGCAGATGAAAAACTCTAGGACGACGACGATTAGCATTTTGAGGACGCGTCTCTTAGTTTTCAAACAGTGCTCCGGATTACAGCGTCGAAGACTTGGCGTGGCGGGCAGGCCAGCTGTGCTACCAGACACGGTGGCTCTTTTGTTTCCGCGATAAATGCCAGCGCGTGACGTGGACGAGCCGTTTCCGTTGACGTTCACCGTGAGCGCGCTGGACGTGAGCCTCTCTGATTGGCTGATTGAATTCCTGTTGGCAGAAGTATTACGAGCGGTCACACTCATGGCTGCTTCGCTTTCCTCCCCTCCGCCTCCTGCAGACACCAGATAAACATTACATTGACGCGACTCAAATTAATACCACCCCACCCGTTCGATCGGATGATTAGAAGCACACGCTCACAATTGTAAATAGAAGCCAAGAGGCTTTATTGGTAGGCATCGATTCTTGTCAAGTATACTACGTATATATAGAACAAAAGGGCGATGGGTAGACTCATACGCGCTTTGGGTCGTTAAAAAAAAACAAAAACGGAATAACGAGGACTCAAAAGTTACGGTGACACAAAGCAATTTGCCTTTGGTTACCAGTGGTAGAATAATTTTTTTGTTTGTCTTTTTTACGGCAAAACAACTATACAATTCGGGTAGCTCGTGCTGCATCAACAAACATATCTAACCAGCATCACTTGAACGGAATTATTGACCTCGTCCAAACCAACATACTTCCCGGCCGTTTGAAATGCAATAAAACGATGTCCCATGTCTATCTTTTATTCGATATGTTGGTGGCTGGTTGTCGAATGGAATAAACGTAGCGCAGCAACTAGATTTCTAGAATTGATCTGACCCAGTCTGTTTGATGTTTCTTACCCGATAGGCTATTCAGAAGTGAGGTTGTACGATCATAAAACGAAATTTGTTTTCCTCGGTTGGCACAATATTTGGTAAGAGTAGCCTACGTTATTATCTGACAATGTACTTTTACACGATTCTGAGGTATAACTGAGTAATAAACATCAAATAAATCATCTCGTCGAATACTGTGCCAGTATAAGAGAAAAGGCCCTTCTATTCTATAAACTCAAAGAGCAACGGGTGGATACATGAGATATTACGCGGATGAGAATCGCATTGTACCGAGGCATTTCATCAAATTCGTCAGCCCTGAAAATAAACATCGCCACGCAAGTGGGCAATCGAACAAAGAGATTGAAATTTAGGCTACAGTCTATTGTTAATGGCAGGTCGGTAGATCTTTTCTGTTCCAGTTCGTTCCGCATTACACGAGATTATAGAACTCTAAGGCGTCAAATTCACTTGACGTGAATGAAATTCAGCTTGACGTAGGCGGAACAAAAGACTCGCGTAAAATCTATAGACCGCTGCTTTAGGTTTGTAGTTCATTGGGCTTCCATTCTTCTGGTCGTGATCAGCGTTGCAGGAAGGAAAAGAGTGATGCAAGACAATAGCGTTATTGACAGGCCAATATTAGTTGAATCGATTTATAGATCAATCTATTGGCAGGACAAAGTTCTTTCCGATAAAGAATGCGAAGAAAACAAGTGCAAAAAAAAAAAAAGGATAGTTATGGCGGAAAATTCTGCACGCAGCCAATATGGAGTAATTCGATTTCTCTCTTCTTCTCAAAGTTCACGTTCTCCAAGCCTTGTTCACGCGAACTTGATGTCGTTGCTTGCGTTTGCTATCAGCATCATTTATAGGATTTCTAAATCATTCTGAACGCGACGTGCAGTTTTCTTTTAGATTCTGATCACATCTGTTATGTGTGCACTTGCACAATTAAACGACATCCGACGTCAAAAACTGAATAAAACCTTTGCAATAAAGAAAACGAGGTTGTCGGAGTCTTTTTTCTGGCAGCTGCGCTTAAGAATCCGCACAAGTTATATACCGAACGACACAAAGGCCCACCACAATTGACTGGGGTATTCCGAACGAACGACACTGCCGACTATATACCAACCGACTCGAGCGGCATGATAATGACAATGGGCGCTCGTTATCCGCACACTTTATGCGAAGCGACGCTCCGGCTATGGAGCCTCCATCATTTTGTAGTTGTTTAAAATATTTGTAATCTTATAGACTGACGTCAAGTTGGGTAATAGGTAAAACGAGCTAACCAAGCGAATATTTTTTGTTGAAAAATAGGGGGGGATATTGGCTATAAATGATCCGTTACGGAACAGATGAGTTGTGCACGTAATTACCTTGATCGACTTTCCATAGATGGTTGACTATCATTCCGTACATGGCGACCATAAGAAACAACGGGATGATGAGCAGGATGACGTCAAGAAAGACGGTGAAGGTTTTCTCTAAGGTGTCGTCGGGCCAGACTTCGCGACATTTGCGGCGTCCTGCGGTTTTGCATACAAAAGACGGTGAATGTCGTGCCAGAAATCGAATCAGTGTTCCTCTCATTTTCACAGCGATGCTTGTATTCCTGTTTAAAATGCGAAACTTTTGGCATGCATGAGGAGTGGTTGATTTCCCTAAGCGCTGACGTTCAGTAAAAGTGGAATATTTCATAAAGGGGGTGTCCCTTTTTATCCCGCGTGAAAAGGAGGTGTAAACGAGACGCACCGCTTGATGCAAGTGTCACGCGCCTCACAGTTATCGCTTATAATTTGAATATTTTCATTTTGCTTATTTGCATGCTTTTATCGAAAAAAAAAAGGGGGTTTTGAGAATAGAAATGTAATTGGGATAGTCGAGCTCCTGGCAATCGAAAAATACCGTAGACGGCTATTTCCTCATAACAGCCAGTATATAATGTATTTCATTAATCATTCTATACTCTGCGCTCTGACGTGTTTCGCATCCGTGTCAAGTTTGCAATCCTACGGTACGTTTTTTGACGTAGAATTGACAAGCTCAAAACAGATAGGGAATGCAAGAAACGGGAATTTGTGACTGCCTGTTTAAGTATGCACACACACAAAAAAGAGAAACTTACCGTCGTTACCGACAGGCTTCAATTGCGACAGGACGGCCACAGGCGACATAATGGCCAGTGATCCGAGCCAGACGGCCAAGATGATGTATCTGGCGTGACTTCTCGTCTGCCATTTTCTTGAAGTCTGTTTTTAAAAAAAAATAATAAAAAAAAATAATTACGTTAATACTTTATTGCTTTAAAAAGCACTAATAAAAAAAAAAAAAAGAAAGAAAAGCAAACAGGAAAAACACAAATGCATTCAATGTCTTTTTTTTGGGGAGGTAAAAGCATTTTTTTTTTTCTTGTTCATTTCCTTCCAAGGACTTTATTTAATGCACAAGTCTAAAGCTTCACGTACCAGCGGATGACAAATGGCGTAGAAGCGTTCCACGGAGATTGCCACCAGCGTCCATCCGGACACACTGACAGAAACAGCTGGCAAGGAAAAGAAGAAAAAAGAAATGACAGAAAAAATCAATAATAAATCAATTGAATGAAATATATGAATGTAGGTAGAACACGTAACACACAATAGGGAATTAAGTAATAGAATACCCTTAACAGCGAATCCCCCGCAGATCTTGATATCGTCAAAGTTCACCTTAAAACATCCTTCGTGCGAACACACAGAGGACGTGGACTACATAACAGTGCATTTTCCATACGGCTGTATATAGGTCTATCTATTTATACAACATTTTGTTCTATATTCTGACGTCGACCTTCCCTAATGCTTGCTTGATATAGACGTGAGTGGAAGACAAAGATGATGGTCTAGTGTTTGGGCCAACATAATAGCTTTTCCGGCCAGTTCAGCCGCGCTCCAGGGAGAGCCTTTTGAAAATGGTTAGAAGACAAGAACCGCAGAAAGCGAGAGGGGGAATAAGAGTTTGCATCGATATATATATATATATATATTATATGTGTGTATAATAGGAGCGAGACAGCAAGAAAATCCTAGTATTGGCTTTTCCTACTCTTTGGTCTTTTGGAATGATTATCGCGGCTTGGCTAAACGGATTATTTGCTGAGCGGCCCGCCCTTCTACTAGGCTAACATACACCTCCTCGAGCCATCTCATCGTATAGAAAGAGATAGAAAACATTAATAAATTATTGTAAAAAAACAAAAAAGAATTCTTGATGTGCCAAGGGAAAGCAATTGGACGGATCATCATCGCTTTGCTGAGTGCGTCTCTAACATGTAAAAGGCGGACTCTCTCCATTATCGAGTGGCAATTTTCACCCTTTCCATATATAAGATTGTCTGACCACTCCCACGAGCATTTCAACCGAGATTATATTAGAGCAAGAGACCTCATAACAAACGGTTGCTAGTCAAGACATATGTTGAGATTCTATTTGAATGGAAAGTTCTGAACTGGGGGGAAATGGCCTTCCAGGTAGTCTATACAGTTAGACGTCCTAACAATAGCAAGTTCTTTGCACTATCCGTACGTCAAACGTCGACTAGCTATCTAGGTTTCTTTTCGCGAAGAACACGCAGTTACTCACGACAACAACCGATAGTGGGCGGAATGGAACTTCAAGTGCCTTGAATTTATTGGATAGAAAAACAGCAACAACAACAAAATAGCCCGCGTATAGGCTGAGTTTGTTTGTCCACAGTTGGATGATTATGCATGGTCGACAGGATAACGGCTATAGTCAACTGTTTTTTTTTTTTTAAAATATACCTCTAAAGAACAATTCGAGCTAATGGATTACACTCTCAAAAGATAATAACAAAAAACGATTCGGTTCTTCTTGGTTTGTTTTTCTATTGGCTTTTTTTTTAAAGAGGATATACGCGTTGACGACAAACACAATCGCCTTGATGAGTTTCAAGATGGGGGGGGGGGTACTTGTTATCTCTTCTCTTTACTGCGCTACCGTTCCTTGCGCTTGATATTAGAAGTGGAATTCGCTGTGTCACGAATAATTTCGTCGAGTAGACAATAAATCAACATTTTCCCAAGAGAGACAGTCTTCTACAGTACGTATTCAAGATAATTGATCGATTCGTCACTATTTGGCATCGTAAAACAAACTTCTATGTTATAGACTGATAGTACACTATCGGCAGATTGCCGTCAAGATAATTGAGTATGAAACTCTTTTCACGAGACATCCAGTTCTTTTTTTTTCCTTTCTGGACAATCCTCTTTGCCAAATTCGAAAAGATTCGATATGTTGCCGAATTTCTTTAAAGTCTGCAAAATAATCGAGTTGCAAAGGACATATCCATTGGCAATCTACTCGATTAAGTTTATAGCGTTTCACTCTTTTTCTTTCCGAAATCCTTCTTCTCCCGTCTTACTTTGATATCCCTGCTACAACTAAATCCGCTTGATACAATCATCCCTAACTTTACAGGCGACCATTTCGCCTGAACGTTGGTACGGAAATAAAAAAAAAAAGGCGTGAACGGGAATTTTGTTTGCGGACTATTCTCCTATTATTCTGGGATTTGTCCTTGACACGCTCCAGCTTTGGCAAACTACTGGCCCTTTAGTCTGTTTATTGCGCATTTAATAAAGTTTTACATGAGACCCTCACTTGTCGTCACATTCGTTCACCACACTCGTTTTGCTAGATTTAGAACAGATAATGTTTAATAGGTATCCTAATAAACAATGCAGCAGATCGTTTAGAAACCCCACTCTTAAATAAAAAGTAGCGCATCAATCAAACGTTTATCATTTTTACGTGGTTCAAACTTTAGCTTTTCTTTTTTTTTTTTCATCCAACAATCGCGATGATGTAGCCACTTAGCTTCTTTGGTTGGGTGCAGGGCTTTGGCTTCTAATGCAATCTGCGTGATTTGTCAACGTCACGCTCATGGATGGTCAACGCTGTTCAGATTTTGCGGAGAAACTACACACGGTAGTCTGGGTGATGTTTGAGGCAATAGTAGTGCAAGAAAGATGAGAAAAAAAAAAGGTCAGTATACCCGATGGGATATCCACAATTTCCTAGCACGGACCAGTGCAATTTGATACATCCCACGTGCGTCATTGCGTTTACGAATTCTGTTGTACGATTTCAGAGGGGCCAATATCGTGTGAATCTCGAGGAAAAACAATTTAGAAGACCGGAAGACTATTACTGAAAACCTTTAATAGACCTACGATTAAATGGACTGCCAATAAAACGGATATCAAAAGAAAAACACGCCATTGAAGTGTGTAAACGCAAGCCCTTATCTTTTTCTTTTTCGAGTGGTTCTATAGTATGGCACAAGCGTTTAGCATAAGACATGGCCAAGTTCGCTCAAACTTGACATTATTGATTTTCTTTCGCTTCTTCTCGAGAGATTCTCCGATTTAAGATTTTACAATGGAGAAGTCTTCAATCTCCTCTTTGATATTCATTCATGATTCTATCCATCATAGTCTTGTTCGATATACAAGACAGCGATACTTGTTCATGCAGAGGAAGTTGAGGATGAAAATATCCCATGATTTGTTTACATCTCCACATTCTTTTCCGACACCGGCGTCTCAAAGGAAGGTCTTTCAACTCAAAATAACCCGGCTCTTTAAAAAGGGTCTCCTTGTGTAGGCATCGCTATAAAATGATCCAACACTGTTGGTCGAACAGTTGCTAAAAGGAAAGGCAACTGGCGTCTTTCTTTTCAAAAAGAAAAGGGTAAAAATGTGTGGTGTACTATAAGAAAGATCAAAACAATGCCGGCCATCAGAGAAGAGAGACAGTGTGAGAGACATATCGAGAGCTGACGGACAAAGAAGTCGAGTGAGTCAATATTACTTATCGCCTTTTGTTCGAGTTTCTTTTCATGGTGATTTGACGTCATCTTTATGGTACACAACTCGATGATGTCGTAGACATAGTCGCAAGCGTTGGGTTAATTCTTATTAACGACGTCCAACAGCGCAACGATCAAGAGCGATAAGTCGAATGGTGAATCAACTGTGATGCTTTTGACGCTTGAAAATGACGGAATTCCACGCCAAATGTAAATCTTTTATGAAAACAGAAGAAATACGTAGTAAAATGTATCTGTTGACGATGAAAGGTTCAAGTGGTTTCGACCGCACGTTCGTAAAACCGAATAATTCAGGGTTTTTATGTTGAATCCGCATCTCCATCGTCCGCGTCTCATTTGACCTTTGTATTCGATCTATAGATTTCCTTTGGAAGTCATTACCGTAACCGACTTACGCTTGTCATATGGCGTTGTCGATATTATACTTGGCCTCAGTAACATTAGTTCCACTACAATGATCAAGAGGCCTGGAAGGTCGTGACACTGGCCAACGATCTTATAGAGTGGTCAGGTTTCTAGGCCTTGCCCACTCAAGACTTACTGTCATTTGCCCGTGAAAAGGAAAGAAAGAAAAGAAAAAGACGGAAGACCCAAAAGTGGATCTCTATGTCGATCTAGTTAAGGAAAAATAAGAACGAAGCACTGTAGATTGAGTGTGCTGACTACTAAAAGGAAGGAAGCTGGGCGACACGTCTGGTGGGAAATTACGCTTGCCAAGGATGGACAACGATCGGTCACGGAGACCTACGTCTCTACAAATATTAGTATACTAGGCAATCAAAAAAGAAAGTCGGCCTGTTTTTCCTTGCCATCCAAGTTGTCTATTGTCAGCAGATGAGTCGTGGAATAATAAACTCGTACTGCGGCTGATTGGATCGATGAGTTTTCCCTGTCTATTGCGGCATATCCGCCTTTCAGACTTGTTCTCGGAAAGAATTAAGGAGAATTGAGATTATAGTAATCTATAGATCCTTGTATCTAAAAATAAAATGCATTATTTTTGGCATTGTATTCGTCTTGCCCCCCAGGATCGATTACGCCATCATGTATTTAACAGGTGACATTGAAATGATATGTGTAAAAACTGTCTGCGCTGAAGTATAGCCAAGTCTTCTTAAGTTTTTGAAGAATTAGAGGATCACGTTTGAACATGCACCGACAAGGTCGAACACGGTACGCGGTAATTTCACCTTCTATTGCTGGAATTCCGCAAGATAATTTTGCTTTCAAAATCCAAGTGGACATCACTTTGCGCAAAGAGGAAAGTTGTCACACACGAGACTCCGCTAGAGGTTAAAAATTCAAGAGCTCGCTATCCTTGGCTAATACGAAAATCAACCCATTTTCAACTAAAAAAACGATCCGAAACTAATTACACCCAGCGTTAGATATTAAAACGCCGTCGTGAATGGACGTTGTGTTCCCCTTTTCAAATGTCTCGGCAACGATGAAAGCGAGGAGTCACGGCATTCCACGGTTCGTTGAAAGATTGAGTTAGGCTACATCATTGAAAGTAGAACCTCTTCCTTGTTCTTGTTGGCTATTTATATACGCAGACTAACGAAATCCCCCACGCGCGCGCCGCGTATTATACGTAACGTATCACGAACGCGGAAACCACTCTCGTTCTGCTTCAGGCTCTTTATTCTCCTATTTTTTTTTACTAATAGACGGCCATGTCCATCTTGGGGTAAAGTCGATCGTAGATAAATGCAGACATCAGGTCGTCCTGCCCTCGCCTCTGCAAAAGCCCAGTCTTGTTTCTGCAGTGCGGAATGAGGACGCTCCATCGTTCTGCCTTCGTGATTGCAAGTTCCTTTTAAGTTCTCAAGTGTCCGAGGGTTCCCGGGTACGGGTTGACAGTTATACTTGCAAATGTTATGAACATGTCTGGGCAACAGCGCGTGACTATTTAGGTGATTACTAGGTATTTTGCTCGTTAAGTGGAGTTAACCAAAGTCTTTTTCGACCACACGGCTTGTCCACTTTGTGCTGTTTTCACAGGTTAACATGAAGCTAATCTTTATCGGATCCTGCTAAAAGATCAAAGGCTCAGTCGTCATGAAATTAGGCCGTTGCTATGCAACTCACGACGAACAGAAACAAAGAAATGTTGATGTGTGTGGTATTTTAAAGAAAAGGCATTTCGAAAAAATAAAATAGGGCAAAAGAAGTCGGAACTATATATTTTATACCAACAGTTGACGTCTGTATAGCCAAACTGATGCTATAAAATTATTCCAGACGTGTTATATAGCATACATTTGTATTTGATGAATTCACACATCGTAATAATTTCACGACGATCGTCCACGTGGAGTCGGAACCCGAGCATTATTTTTTTTTTCAAATTCTATATCCATATTGAATCTACTCTCTTAAAAAAAAAAGACTTTGGAATCACTGCAAACGCAAAAATCAAACTTCTAGAAGTCACCAAATGTCAAACATTTTCCCGTTCAGCCATGCAAACTCTTGCGGAACTTGATGTAATATTAATTGATCCTCCATACATCCGACGGATGAATGATAGGCTTACGACCCTATATAGACGGACGCTTCAAACACTCGGCATTTGAAACCTTTACTTATTTATAGCAACGTAGACATGTTTGTACACTTCTCCGCCCATCGAAAAAAGCGCCTTTTTTCGATTCGCCTTCGTCGTCGGTTTTATTCTTGTTTTCAGATATCGGTATAGGCTGGCGGATTGAAGTTGTGCCAAGTGCTTTGCCGATGACACATCCTCCCCCATCCAAAAGACGTTGGGAAATGGGACGTATGCCGGATCAAACAAAACCCTCCTGTCTGTCATTCCTTGACACCGACGCGTGTAATGCTGAAAAATAAATTCTTTAAATTCAGACTGAAGGAAATCTGCGCCAAAATCAGATCCGATTCGGCAAACAATCTACGCACAAGTGTCAGCACTTTCCGGTTTGCAGAAAACAACAACAAAAAAATTGGATCCTCTGACAAGCTGCTAACTGACTCTAATCTCGCAGAGCACGCGACACCGTGACAAGGTTCAATGCCATGTTCATTTCTTTGGCTTGGAGTCACTCTTTTTATCAGTTGGAGCAGCGACATTTCAGCTTCTTTCTAACGGGTATAAATGTGAAATCACATCGTAGACGGAATTGCGATAGCCGCAAACTTCTTGTCGGCGTGATTGTTCTGCCGAACAATCGTGAGTCAGCTCCTCTGATTACAAGATAATGCTCAAATAAAGTACCCCGATGAAAACCAAATGCAATTTCCTACAAGTCAAATGAACTTTACAATTGACTTTCATTCGCATTTGATCTTTTTTTTGTTGAAGATTTTCAAATGGCAAATAAAATTCAAAAGTGGAGATGAAGAAGAAAACAAAGAACGTGCTTCGCTATTTTATACAAGTACCTCGCTCTTATGTTGACTCTCGTGTTGAACGTCAATGTTCTCAAACATCTGATTCTATAATATCGCCCAACTCTTTATTTCCAGCCTTTTGGCCTCGCCCTTTATTTGTTCTTTAAAGCATTTCCCTCCACCCTGAGTGCAGCGATGCTCAAAAACGGTTGCCATTTCTTCTTCGATCGTCCCTTTCCTATGTACCGAAATTCAAGTTCATGCCGAAAAAAATATTTAAAAAGAAAAAGAAAAGGGAAATGATGTTTGAATGGCAAAAGAACTGTCAGCGCCGGCAGCTGTGTTGACAGTCCGTTCGGGGCGTCGAGTGCCATTGAGTTTTCGAGAAAAGAGAACTCTATGCTATCGTCGGAGGAAGTCGAGCAAATTTCACGGCAATTCGAGTTCATTTGGCGCTTCAATCGGATCGATAGTTTATCTTCCTTAAATAAGAAGTCAAAGAAGAGAGCGAAAATTAAAAGGAAAAAAAATAATAATAGGAAATCCCGTGTACCGTAGCAAATGATTTGCCAAGCAGGAAATAAGAATAGGGGGCGTGTGCAATCGTTTTTAACGTCAATCGTCTTAGACGTTAAAGACTGTTCAAATAATACCCCAGTCGATGATTGCGAGACTCTTTTGCCCCGATGTTTTATTCTTCATTCCGGCAAACGTCAACGAGTCTACAATTTCAACGAACGTACAGAAACAAAAGCGAGAAATCTCCATTATCCTTTAATGCTGAAAGTTCACAGACTTCAATCTCGTTCGGAGAGAGAACGGCGGGGAAAATTCAAACGAAGCTGCGATGAGCAACTGGAAATAGACGTTTGACTTATTTGCATCATCCGTAATCTCCGCCAGTCCTCTTTCTTCGTTTTTCCCTATTAATTTTTCATTGAAAATCAACCAAGCAAAAAGCTGCACCGGGTGATGATGAATGCAGACCACATAAGAATAAACACAGCCCTCCTCATCTTTCTAAATGTCGGCAACGCAGCCGTTCCCCCCCCCCCACCCAAAAACAAAAAAGAAAATTGAAAATTCTTGGCTAGAGCAACGCCAGAATATCTATTACGGTCTACCGTTGTATTTTCAGTTCTCTTAGAAAGATCTATATATCGATCTCGCAAATGTTGCGTCTTACGTGGATTGTTTTCTTTCTTTTTCTTTTTTTATTCTTACTTTAAAGCAATAACTGCGACCGATGTTTATTGAAGGAACCCAAGCATATGTTTGTTTCTTTTATTATTATTATTTTTTTGTTCTTTCTCTCTCTCTGCCGGTTTCCTGTTCATCTCGTAGGTTTCCCTCATACCTCGTAAACGTCGTAAACGTAACACGAGGAAAATAAAAAACTCGAACAAACTTAAGCAGACGCTAACAAGACGAAAACAAATCAAACCGGATACAAGAAAGAGACTCATCATCGTTCACGGACTAGAGTTTTTTCTTTTCTTTAGTTTTTTTTTTTGTTTTAACAGTGGCCATGATAGCGTAAGCGTCCATTGGTCCAGATAACTCAAACCCTCCTTTTTCTTATTACTGAACCTTAACACACGAGTGTTTGGACTCCTTCCGTCTGCTGGCGTTGGCACGGAGAAGATGGATCGTCCCCCCCCTCTTTTTTTCTCCCATTGATCTGGCATTATGGTACATCTACTCTTTTTTCTTATTTTTTCTGGAGGGGTATATGTTATATCAGCTTGGTAGTTTCGATGCCAGTTCAATAGGAAATAATGTTAGCATCGTTTTGTCCATGGTTTCCCCCTGAGCATTTATGTATCCCCCCCCCCCTCCTTTTTTAAAAAAAACCCACCGAACGGCCGGTCTACCTTCTCACCATGGAGATATGGGTATAGGTGCACTTCGCTGATAAATCCCGTTGCCGTGCAACGATCTTTAACGGCAGGGTTGACTAAACCCTTTTCCTTGCCCACCCTTTACTGCCACTCAAGTAACGAAAGGTGAAGATTTACTACACATCATTTTGGTAGCACCTTTTTTTTTTTTTTCAGTCCCACAAAATGCTAACCTTTTTACTACACATACTTTATCCCTTCCAGCCCGCCTTTTTATTTATTTCAACTCGTTATGTTTGTTGGTTTTCTTCTTTCCCCTCATGAAAGCCAATCAAAGATCGTATACGGCATGGAGTAGTGCCTTTTTTTTTTTTTTTAGATTGAATCAAAAGTTAAAATACATACGCTTCGTTGCGTCGCAAGAAACTGCTGTGCTAAAAACGTAGACGGAACGGCCACGCTGGACAGTTCATTCTATGCGGGTCTAAAGTTATGTGCTATCTAGCATATCAAAACGACTCTTGGCCAGATTTTCGAATTTTTGTTTTTGGCTTTGTCCGTCATCGGTTCGAGTTAAAATAAAAAGATCGCGATGCTAGGAATATGTAAATTCTATTTTTTTGGAAAATCCGAAAGACGCGCTACAGATGGCAAGAGAAATGTTTGCTATTCGGCTTTCTCTCCTCGCTGATTCGAGTTTCAATATCAGAAACGATCGATTTGCACGCAGACTTGAAAAAATAAGAAACGAAACACAAAAGGGCATCCCAGCCTTTCCTGGTGGTGGGAACTTGAAGTGATTCGGCGAACACATCAGTTAACCGGGAATGGATGAAACGCAAACAAACATCGAAAAAAGAAACGGCTCAAGATTAAAAGGCCTGCGCCGTTTAATAAGAATAACGAGACGATTTGAAAAGGAATGAAACAGAAAAAATACGCGTGTTTTGGGTTTCGTTTTTCATCTATCGTTTCTCAATGTCGCCGTGTTTAGAATGCCAGAGAAATCATCCGTCTCTTGAGTAACACATAGGCGGTTCCTTTCCCAAATAATGCTATACACGTTTTTATTAGAATGCCTCGTTTATTCTCGACAAACGAATTAAAGGTTATTTTTCTTTTTCTTCTTCTTTAGTTTGGATCCCTGTTCGTTTGATTTGCACATTGAAAGATGTTTGGGCAGACGCGAATGCGCATATCTAGTGAATATATATCGTTGACGTTAATCAGAGTAACAGCTTTTGGACGTGTTTCGCCATCGCCCTTTTGTTCTTCCTTCAACTATTTCTCCTCCGCTCAATTTAGCAAATACTTCCATTTCATTAGTATCAAGTACCCCTAACGGTACTTGTATTTAAAGATTTGAAAACAAAACCAAAAAGACATTCAAACGACTCGTACATATGTATAGCCGAACGTAAGAAACAGCAAATACCTGGCTACTGTACCAATCATTAACTTGATTAAAAAACGATGTGATGATTAAACAAGAATTCAATAAACGTCATCGGACTCGTGAAGAACCAGAAAAAGAAAAACCATCAGCACGGACGTAATCTCATCGATCACGTAATTGAGTAGGGAGAAAAAGAATAGAGGAAAGAGTGTGCGCGATCAGCTTTAAAAGAGATATGGCCAGTATTTTTGGGTGACCCCTTTCGGTACCGACACTTGATCGTGTCAGAGATGAATGACGGGATTCCTTCGAGTAGAGCTGATGGAGCTCTCGTGTTTTTTCTTACCCGGCCCTCATCTGAACGCGCGCGGCTAACGGGAAATGGCTGCGTATAGGATATATACTTAATATAGATGGTATACTATACGTTGCTGTGCGAGTTGTACCCCCCTCTGTTTATTCTTGATCTCTTTCGGTCTCCGTGTACTAGGTCAGCAGCATTTGCCTGACAGTTTTCATTCCTCGCCATCTGCTTCCGTTGGGGCGCCCACATCTCGTGCCAAGGAATGTCCCCGTCTACGATCTCCCCGATGCGTGTTTTCAGTTTTATACGTACATTTTCGTCAGACTCTTGTTTCAAAAATTGTTTCCATTTTTTATTTTCCTCTATGAAACTCTTGTAGCGCGTAAAGGGATATCGGCGAGCCGACGTTCCAAACGTCAAGCATTTTTTCGATCGATTCAACAGACCGTAGACAGTGCACGAGGCTGTTTCTGGCATCGGGCATCACTGGACTTGGCTTACGTACGCCTTCTTTGATTGTACAATAGTCTGACGATGATTGTGATGCCAAGAAAAAAGGATCCATAGCAACTAAAGTGATAGAAGCCCCCCCCCCGTAAACCTCATTGGGATATAGCAATTGTTTAAGACGTGGTTCGATCATTGAAAAGAAACTTACCTTGAAAGAAGGAGATGAGTCGGCAAAAGACGTCGCCGAAGATGAAGTCTCTGAGCAACTGGCCGATCAGCGTGAACGGCATGCAGAAAACGCCGAGCAGCAGGTCCGAGATGGCCAGATTGAGTAGAAACATGTTGGTAACGGTACGCATCCGCGTGTTTTGCAGGATGGTCAAAATCACCAGGACGTTGCCCGTGATGCCCAGCAGGAAAATGATGCTACGTAATCGAGACGGCGCCACCGAGACAACCCGAAAAAGAAAGAATAAAAAAAAAGACACGTGCAAAGATTAGATCAAATGATGGAACGAAGGTGAATTAAAGGACAACATCAATGTTAAACGATCACGTGATATTCAAATTACAACCATTCATGGCGAGTAGAACGGTTCTTATTCTTTTCTTTATCGAAGCGTGAAACGATCCGACCCCGGGCGGAGGAGCCCATCTATGGAAGACGCCGTGAGCGATAGAAACGCATATGTACTACGGCGGACCTATTTTGAAAAGCCTTTTAACACAAGGACTCTTGTCGAAAGTTTGCCCCCATTTTTTTTTCCCCCCCCTGATGTAGCCTGTCAAAAATGGTGCGAAAGATGGTGAAATAAATGGAGAGAGTTCGATCATGGCGTTTTTTTTTTCATCGCTATTCAAATTGAGCTGACCACCGATAAAAAGCTGAATGATGGAATATGTAATCGCTTGAGAGGGAATGCACAAAAAAAGGAGGGGGGGAAATGGGAATTCGTATTTTAAAAGGATTTATTATTTGATTTCCTATCGGGGCTTTGTGCGTGAGCTTATAAATGTCCCTTTAAAAAAAAAAAATCCACAGAACAAATTCCTTGCATTTCGATTTGAATGCAATCAATTTTCTATTGAATATCTCTCAACTATTCAATAAAAAAAAAATAATTCGAATGGGAGGAACAACAACTGTCATCGGCTCTTTTTCTATACGTCCAAACGTCAATTATGAAAGAGAAATTTTGCATGTGACCTTGTCAATAAAAGACGCTGCCGGGTATCAGCCGGATCACGGTTACGCAACTCAGAGAGCATCGTTCAATAATTAAGCCCAACTCAATAAGCAACAACATTTCGCAAGAAGTCAAGCTTACGGGGAACAGAATTATTTTTCTTTTTTTTTTTGTTAGATAAGAAGGCATCAGATTAAGCCTGTCTGATGGAAAATTCACTAATAGCCTTTGACTGGGCAAAGGCTTTTTGCCGGCAACTAGAAAATTCAACAACGAAATGTTTTAAAAAGCCAAGTGCTAAAGCTCGCTGAGCTTCTTACAGTGTTCTTCGTGCAATAATGTATTCCTATATAGACTTGTGCTTAAGATGTTTGGCAAAGGGCAAACGACTAGTTAAACAAAAGTGGACCATTAAAACAGAAGTGAAACATGCGATTTGAAATGTAGCGGAATGCTGGCCGCTTGTTTGTCACTTAAATTTTTGATAAAAGTTTACCGCGGGGGGGTTATACGCAGTTAATGAGAGAAATTTCAGCTGCGGCAATTTGTCACGCGTTTGTCTTGAATTGATTATGCAAAATGCAATTCGCCTTAGCTGCCAAAATTAAATGGAACAAAACAGAAAAAAACGGGTAAAGAAATGTAACGTGGAGTTTAATATTAGACTTCGGTACAAAATGGAAGCATCAATGACCCTGCCTCGATTACGGACGCAACAAAGAGTCAATAAAAATTGCGTAATATTCTGTTTTCATGTCATCGCTATTCCCACGCTTTTTCACGGGAATCTCTTGAGGGATGACTTTCAAATTCAGTTTTCACGATCAAATTTTAATCTTTCTACTTTTTTTTAAAGCATCTGACATTTATTCCTGTCCCCCCCCCCTACCTTTGAATTAATCCCAACACAAGTGCAAGATATTCCCACTTGTTTTTGAATTGATTTGTAACGCGGAACGCTACTGAAAATGTTAAAAATCAGGCCATAAAAATCGAAGATGACATTTGATCAACAGCCTCTCCGCTGCAACTGACGACATAGTTTTCTTTTTAAAGTGGGCTAAAAAAAATATATATATATTAGACATTCTGATTGGCCAATATGCCTGTTGACAACAAACTCAAGAACTACATCTAAAAATAAAAAGAGGGAAAAGTCAATTGGCACTCGCAAAATAAGGTAAAAAAAAACAAAGATCTTTCCGGCCCGTGTGGATATTACAAGGGCGGACAGGGGTGACGGCCAACAAGTTTTGACTTGTCACCAACTCTTTCTCGATTTATTAATTGCTATCACATCGAACCCGCCCCGAAGTTGTGGGGTATACGTAACACGAGAAAAGCGCAGACCTGTAGAGAGGGATGCGTAGTTTGCCAGCCTCCCAAATCCAGTCGGCTGTGCTGCTGTTAATGACCGTATCAACTGCCGATGCATTCAAGATGGATGACGAATCGGAGACGGTCGGAAAGTGACCGCTAAAGTTGAGCCAAAAACTGGCCGGGTCGAGCGCGATGGCTGACGATCCGTCAAGTCCGCCGACAAAGTTGGCAAACGGATCTTCGATAGCGTCGACGACGTCAGCGACGCCACTCCAGTTGAAGCTATTGACATACTGCAGAAAGTCAGCGTAGTCCTTGGCGTCAATCATAGGACGGTTAACGTCTTCGTCCAACCGGCCATCGCTAACCGTTGTTGAATTATCTAGCAGCAACATCGTCGCTCGTTAGCGAGCCAATAGGACAACTTGACCTCCTCGTACCCAAGTTCTTCCGTTTGGATAATCAATTGCGATCAAAAGAATTTTTTTTTTTTTTAATCTTCTATTTCAAAATGGCTCTTTGCTCATGATATCACTTTTCGATTTTCTTTTGTTTTCTTTGGCTCTTGTCGTCTACAAAGATCACCACTATAGGGACGCACACGCACGTAGACACGCAATTCCACCCTCGTTTTGCCTTCTTTTTCTTTTTCGTCGATCGGCACGCACCAACACAATAGCGTAATAATTAAGCACTCGTCTTTTGTGTAGATTGAAATTAATCGATGTGACGTAAGCTTTTTTCAGTAGAGGCTTCCCTTTTATTTTTTTGGACTTGATGAAAATGTTTTGAAGCAAAAGAGTTTGTTTACTTTTTTATTGTCTAAAGAGCGGCAATCACTTGATGTTGGACAAGTGGATCTTCATCAAAACTTTTCTCACGTGATCAAAGAAAAAGTTGGGAGAAAAAAAAGGGGGAGGGCAACGCACAAAACATCTCACAAACGACCTTAAAAGTCGGCCTGATTTGTTGGATACTTGTTTCTACTATTTCCCAAAGTTTTGATGGAAAGGTCTCGGAGAAAAAAAAACAAACAAACAAACAAACTACAGATCAGAATAACGGTGATGTTTATGTCTCCTCCGACAACGTAAGACTAAGATTGGAACACTCTTGTTGGTCCAACGGTGACAAGATCCACGCGCTCCGCCCCTTTTCGGCGCGCACGTGAACAACGTTTCTCTTTTGCGGAGGAACGCAAGCTCGCAATGCTGTACACACAAGTGCAAAAGCAGTTTGAAGTTGAAAACAAAAGAGAAATTCAGAGAGCAACATCATTTTCTCGCGATTTCTATGGTCTGTTTTTATCCCCCCTATTTATTGATGAATTACAGTGTAATTCCTTTTTCCTATATACTGAAGGGGTGGATGGCATTGTGATCTTTTGCTTTTTTTTACACAGCGCATGCGCCAGCATCATCGGAATAGAGGAGAATCATCAAACTGGAAACTTTCTCTTACACGGTGTATAAAACATCGATGATTATAAATTACTTGCTCGTGCAGTGATTGCCTATTTTGGCCCGGAAAAAAAAGTAATGCGATGAGGAAAACGAAGAGCAACACAGCGCCATGGATGGCAAACATTATTATTCTTATTTTTTTTTCCAATTAAAAAACTTGACAGTGCCTATCCATATATTTTCAGTCGGCCCCATTTAAGTTTTTAGGTCATCAAATTCGCTGTGCCAACAGCCGATTTCAATCACATTTCACTTAAAACTAAGACGCATTGACTGAAAATGATTTAAAAGATTTATCTTCAAAACAAAAACCAAATGGGTAGTAAATTTCAAAATAATAGGCAGAGCTCTTCAAAACAAGTAGAGGGGAATGATGACGTTTCTTATGCGGCTGTGTGTCACGTCACCCTGTGCTATTGATCATTACGTACATATCGACATGTCGTAAAAGATAGGCCTATTGTTGCGTGTCTTACATAATATACGAGCATGTTAAACGCAAGCATTCGCGTCATTGAATCACCGAATGAACAACATATATATCTACATCAGTGTGACGGCCGGCAAGGGAGTCTCGTATAAGAGAAACAAAAAAAAAACAAGAGGGGGGAATGTCGTGAAAGACTTCGGGTTTTGCTAGTTGTGACGACAGATAGGGCCTAGGAGACTATTGGGACGTCGCGTCTGTCTCTTTTTCCCCACGACCGATAAAGCAAGAAAATAAGACATTTCATAGCCATCGAAAGGGATGAAAACAAAAAAAAGAGAAAAGCTCACCCCATGTAGCAGAAAGAAGGGGGGGGGGAGGGTTTCTTCGACAACTGGCACGTAGAGGGGACGAAAAGAACTGATGGGTTATGCGTCTACAAGTTCCGTATAGGCTTACATATCGTGTCTATAGAGAGACAGCGCCTGTCAAAGACTAGGCCGACACATCCATACACATAACTATGAAAAACGGTCACGCCAGCAGTAGAGAGAGAAAAGTGCGTTTTACTTAAACTATACTTTTTCTTCTTCTTCTTTCTTTTCCGTGCAATTTCCTTTTGTTTCAATTTTTTATTATTGGATTCTACTTATAGAAGAAAAAAAAAATGCATTGCCCTTTAAGAAATGGTTGCGAGACACTTGTCATTTGAAACGAAATTTAAAGAAATGAATTGAATCGACCATCAAAGTCAATGCGCATATTTATTTATGCCTCTTTTGCGAGCGTCGCTTCCTACACGCCAATGGTAATCAATTACCTTCCCACGCCCGTTTTTTCTTTTTTCTATATGGTTATTAGCCTTCGGAGAGCGCACAAAAATAAACACATCGTGATCGGACTCAATGACACCGTCTAATATGAATCGTAGTCTCTCGGAGCCGTTAGATGTAGCGTATCCTATCAAACTGCAGAGGGGCGCAGTCCTCAAACGAACTTGAATCACGATGAAAACAACGAACGACCTTCACCTGAGTTTATCCTAATTAATTTTGGCGCAAGTTGAACGTTCCGCAATGCAAAAAAAGGAAACCAGGAGTGCGCTATAATCGTGTAACAAGGCTGATATATGGTAGAAGCTTTAGCTGTGTGACGGACATGATGTTGTTTTATTGCCTTCGTGTACATTAATTGCCAATGTCCGCTCACGCATATACTGCTGAAATTTTTCGTGTCTAGACGTAGTTGGCCGCAAAATGTCACACGACGATGGTGTATATCCGTGTGGCAAGAAGATGAATGTCCATCAGTTACGTGTGTGTCTGTACTTATATTTAGAAATTGAATAGCGTTGGCGTTCTATTTCCGCACTTGCACCTCGTGTACGTAAGTGACAAGACATCGTAATGAATATCAATCAAAAATGTTGTCGGTTTGCATTCAGGCGTGTCTCTTCTTCGCTTTTACATTTGATTAATTTTTTTTCTTTTTCGTCCTCTTTCCTTTCTTTTTTCGTTCGCATCCCGATCAGTTATGTACACGTCAACTGTACACAAAGAGCATCCCCAAACGAGAATGCATGTATATAAAAAAAAAAAAAAAAAAAAAACCAAACAAAACATGCCATTCCGTGTTTTGGTGTAGGTGTGTCACGATTGACATTCGATTCTGTTGATTTCTTTTTTCCAAAATATTATTCTAAACAAGTTATCCTTAAAAAGGATACAAGAATATCAGTTAGGAAGGCCTTTACGCTCATAACAATAACACGATAAAAAAAAAATAAAGACCAACCCAAAAATAAATGGAAAGTTGCCCAGCCAAATACAGAAACATCTTCCAGACATGGACAATAACTGGTGTTTTTAACCCATTTCAATTGGTGTAGAAGTCCCTTTCTCAAATGTCGTCGAGAGATATACAGGCGTTCTACAATCTTATCAGTCACGATATTACTCGTGCGGACTACAGTCTCGAGTAATCTCGCTAACGTTCGCCCCCCGCACGCATGAAAATAAATATCAGTGAAATATTATAAGCAAGGCAGACTCTACTAGCCAAGTTTTGTGTGTGTGTGTTGAGACAAGGCAAATTGCTGCTGTTTCGTGTCTCAGCTATTTGAGTGGCAGCTTGAGTAGTAATGCAAACCCCCCGTTTCGCTCAGCAAGTTGTGGCTGTGCGTAAACTAGACCAACAATGGCAAATAATTTGTAGCGCAGCCTCAACGCCAGTTGTTTTTAATTTTTTTTCTTCTTTTTACAGCGGAATAGGAGAAGGATATTACACGGAAGGAATGAAAAGAGCTTTCATTTTCTTCACAATTACAACACATGGGGAATTTACGATCTTTCGACATGGGACTACCCTGGTCGTCATTTATCAAGTTGCAGTCAAAGGCTTTACCTCACGATGCAAACTAATAGATTGAAACAGCCACTGTAGCTCCTCCCTTTTTCATTCCTGCGCACACCTATATCCTTTGCCAATTGAAAATACAATAAGGGAAGCCTGAAAAAAAGAGGGGGGGGGTTCTTCAAATCAAAATAAGGCAAATAATACGGTTCTAAAATTAGAGCTTTTAAAAATAGATGGTTTCGATTACCATCACGTCTTTTTGTGTGTGTTGGCTTCTGAAATTCGTCCGGGTTTCGGTTGCGGAAGGGGAGAGCTATCGATCCCCTCCCGCTCGCACGTTTCCTTATTTTCGTCCGTTCCCCCTTTACAACAACAACACACAGCGTATTGCGTATATGTATAGATGTATTAAGCGTATTGCAAATTCGACACATTGCCAGAGCTTATAAAGAGTTGTGCTAAAAATAGGGAAAGAAAAAAACGGCCGGGACGAACACCGTGACTAGAATAACAAATTGAAATGCAAAACACGTCATGATAAATAACAATAACAAAAAGAGGTGGTGAGTAAATCGACAGGTTCGTGTTACGCATTGCAAACCGTTTCACGACATCCACATCGTGTAGACACACATGCGTTCTACAATGCTGCGTGACTCAACGCTATATTCTATTTATCACTCTCCTATACAGATGGATATCATTTATATGTATTTAGAATACAGCCGTCAATGGACAATTCACACGATCAACAGACCTCATAAAAAAAAGGTTCTCTTTTCGCATCTATAAATGTATGAGAATATCTAGAACATGTCCTGTTCTCTGGTTTAACCTATTTGTCGACCATCAGCCCCAGTTCCATTAACCACTGATGGAGGTCACATCTTTTCTTTACTGAAATAGCTTTCTTTTTTATTTAAAAAAAAAAAAACTAGCTTCTGTATAAGCCATATAGTTCCTTGCCGTCTCCGCAACGCCGTCTGTTATACTATAAACACAAATCTGTCGGGACAGACGGAGAAAATGTTTCACGCCACCGAAAAAAACAGGGAGAAGTAAAAACACGCTTTGGTCTACATAGACACAGTAAAAAGAAAATGGGTCTTTTTTTACTCACCCCTCTTCTGTCTCGTTTTGTACAGATTTATCTGATCACCAGAAAACGTTGGAAAACTATAGATGGACGTAGCTGTTGAAAGAGAAAAACCACAGAGAGAGAGAGAGCCTTTGGTTCGTAAACGCATAACAAACTCATCGCAAGGCTTTGCGTGTGATACATCATTCCACACGTGAAGAGCCTATTTTTTCCCGCTTATTACGTACATACACACACACAGTAGTGTATGCATAGAGAGGAAATGGATTTATTCGAGCGAAGACACAGTGCTCCTATTTTTTGGCCTACTGTATAGATGTGCACATCGATCGATTGCGACGACTTGCTGAATAGCGTACAGAGGGCTGATGGTCTAACTACTGGGAGGAAATCCTTTCGACCGCGTCATCGTTGTGCCACAGAGTTTCATAGAAGATGAAGAGCTCGTATAGGATCTAATGCATCATGGGAATCGAGATTAAGAGAGATTGCGTACAGACGGACTAGTGTGTGTGTATATACTGGCGGGGAAGCAGTTGGAGAAATCACGTTATCGACCGAGTTCGTTATCGCGTAAGGAATAAAACGGACCAACAGTACAGCGATATATGGGCGCATCTGCTGTGTGTCATTGTTTTGCAGACAGGAAGAATCATGAAGTGCGCGCACGGAAGGATTCGCGTGTCTGTTTCGCCGCCACAGTACAGTATATATATCTGTCAAAACGTAAGGAAGCGACACAATCTTTTTCTTTATTGTAAAAAAAAAAAAACGACAAACAAGTGGATTGCGGCAAATCGTGGTTAGCAATGGGCATAATTTTGCTCTTTCCAAGTGGGCGGTCGCCATTCATGTTGCTCGTGTGCATAACGCGCTTCGTGTTTGAACGACATCTCTGTTTCTTTAACGAAGGGACTTCTATCATTAACAGAAGCAACTGGTATTGCCACTTTCTTGTTCCGTATTTTTTAATATGTGCATAGGGCGTCATTATTCTATACGATCTGAGGGACGAAATGAATTCCGGTTTGATGCATCGCGATTGCACGAAAGGGATATGTATGCATATCTTATCCGCGTTTAGGTCATAAACAAAGTCCTTGGCAAACTTCGCGGCTGCAAAGTCTTTCAATCAAAAAGCTTTAACAATGTACAAGGGGAGACACTTGCGTCATCAAGTAGACTGCAGAAATTCGACTAATACTATAGGGGAAACGGGGGTTAGTTTCCCGGGGGGCAAGTTGACCAAATGGCATTAATTTATTTTAAAAATTTTTGTAGTGTACAGTATGACCTCAGGTGTCTTATGTGTAATTTTATGGCCTTCAAAAAAAAATTTGGAAAGCTGCAATGAAAAGTGTTTCAGACGTGATTTAAAATTTGATGTTGCCTCAGGCTTTTTGACATAAATTTTTTTTTGAAAGTCGACGACAGTCTCATTGTAATCCTCGGTATTCCTTTGTTCCTTTTTAAATTTTTTTTTTTTTTTTTTTTTAAATTTTTTAAAAAAAAAATTTTTACACCCTTGGCTGGCAAGTTGTCAAGGCGAGGTTGGGGCAAGTTGACCTTTATTTTTTGCTTGCCTTACATCCCAATTTTTTTATCGAATTACAGGTGAAATGAGGACATATGTAAAGAAAAATAATAGGGGAAAAATAAAAAAAATTATATGAATAATCAAAGCTATAGTAGAGAACGGAATGAATATTTCCCAAGCAGAAGAGAATATAATATTCCAAAATTTTTAGGAATGTAAAAGTACTGCTCTCATCAGGATAGTCTTTCTGAGTGCCTGAACATGATACTTTTTCCAAAGGGTATGCCAAACCCAATAAACTATTCAGTGTGTCACTAAGACCAGTCAAAGTTACGTAAACTAAAATTTTGTTCGACACGATTTTTCTGATGAAGAAGAAGGTGCCCTAGAAGAATATTTGAAAAAGGCTGGTGACATTTATTTTGGTCTCACACAAAATGGCGTTAAATAACTAGCCTTTAAGTTCGGCACGGAAAGTGGAATTTTTTTTCAAGTGGGATGGATGAAAAATAGCAGGCTGGTAGGATGGTTTACTAGTTACTATCACGCGAGCCTGAAGTTATAATGGTTGAATGTCAGTTCATATTGGCCCTGGATCAATCTGGAACATGGACGAGACAGGCATAACAACAGTCCAGCGTCCAGACAAAATTGTCGCCAGGAAAGGTAGAAAAAAAATTGGGCCGTAAAAAGTAAGAAAGGGAAAAATTTAGTTACTCTTGCTATGGCTTTCACCCTATGAAAAAGGTTTCACGGCACCTTTATTGCCCGGCTCCAATCTCCATATCCATATCGTTAGACGGACAATTTACCCCAAAGACAATAAGGGGAATGTGTATATTTTGTTTTATTCTGATTGAATAAACAGAGATAACTGAATTTAAATGCTTTCATTATTTAGCTAAGATCATAGGCTTCAGGAGTTTAATAAGTTTGCTGTTCTTTTTTCAGGGAAAATTAAAAAAATCAGAGAACCAAAAATTGGACAACTAACCCCGGTCTCCCCTTCTAACGAACTGGAACCTGCTTGTTGATAGTGCTAGTTGCCTTAGCTCCAAAAAAGTAAATAAAGGCAATGCAGGACAAATGCGTAGTTCAAGACACAAAACGATCACGTAATGATTAAAAAAATAGAATAAAAATAAAATCTAAATAAGGCGGTATTAAAATTTGAATGCGCGCGTGCGCATGTTTTTGGTAACCGATTGTTACTTGGCTCCCCCAATGTAAAGAAAGCGTTAATTGCCGTACAACGAAAGCTGGTGCATTCTATAGTCGGATCCTTTGTACCGCACAAAGATTACGCGATATTAAAAGCGTACTTGAACAACAGTCGAGTGCCGCCTGTCACGAAATGCAAACAAGTTGGGTGTACTGTTTAGCCAAAGGATAAAAGCTTGCACGCTCGTGTCACGCACGTAAGACGAAAACAATAAAACATGGGTGACAGACCAAAGTCATCTCTTCTTTCTATTTAAAAAGAAGGTCGCACCAATCGGAACAACACGATAACCAACAGTCATTGAAAAGGAATAACGCACATGGATTACAACTCGGTTGTTTCGAAGAGCTCGTCCCCTTGTTTATTTTATTTTTTAAATAGAAATCTTGATTTAACACGATTTTATAGTTTTGGTTAAAGAATTCCTCTCTTTTACTGACGATGTACAAAAGACTAGTGCATCATATTTGTGTGTGTATACAATTTACTCGTCCCTTACTGGATTCTGGCGGACTCGATGCGCATTATTAATGCAGTATCGATGTATCTATACGCTGTATACGAAGAATTGACGTAAAGCTATGCGGCTTTGAAGTCGCTAACTGTATAGTTCCCTTCTCCGCAACGTCTTGTGTGTGTGTGTGTGTAAGACCGATACAGGTCCATTGCTGCACACACACAAAGAGAAAAAAAATCGATGGAAAAATGATGAAAGCCTATAACCTTTGGTCTGATGAATACGAGCATGGAATAAGAGGGGGAAAAAATTGTGCGTTCATCCATCCGGCGTGAGGCTGCACGTTCCTCCTGTTATTCCATGTTTAAAAAAAAAAAAATTCTTTTGAAAAATCGGGACGAAATAAAGAATTCAATAAGCTCAAGTTGTTTATAGACGTGATATAGGCGCTTTTATATATGCATTTCATTTAATTAATTTGTTTATTTTGTCTTTATTTCGTCACAGCTGCGTTTACCGGACGCAGAGAAAACGAGTTCGCGTTTCTGATCGATATTTTTAAATTCAAGAAAAAAGTGTTTTTAATCGAAACGAGTTAACGATTCGATACGGTTGGATCACCAATCTTTCTTTCTTCAAAAACAGAGAAAGAGAACCTTTGCATCTTATTATAATTTTAATACGAAAAAAAGAAGAAAATGGGAAAAGTCATCAATCTTTAGCGCGGGATAAACGAGAGATGACTCGCTTATAATTGGCTGGTTGTTAGAGCGTCTTTATCTTTCAATATTCGTAGAGTAAATACAGCTGTATTAGTATATGGCAGTAAATCTGCGTGGCGGGAGAGATAAAGCCCATCAAGCAACATCGACCGTCTTTGCGGGTCACGCATACCGTCACATAGAACAATGCGGGTATATGAGTGACATCGGGATGAGGGTGGACTCTTTGATTGGGTCACAGGAGGGCGCAATCCAGCAGACATCGAGAAACGAGAAGACAGCCAGAAAGAAAAACTCCCGCTTTTTTTTAACAATCAAATGATGTAACAACTGATGGTGTCTATTGATCATTCGCTTCAAACGGCGTGTCAAGTTATTACGCACATCGAGAAACACGGCTTGCGTGGAACGAGAAAACAAACGTTTACCAAATCGTTTGAGCCAGTTCCGTTTTCAATGTAGAGCGTGAAAATGGACTTTGTCTTGAAACGTTATTGACGGTTTGCTAACGGTAGGGGAAATAAAAAGGGGAGAAGAATGAAAAGTTACGTATTTCTATAGCTGGGAAAAGAAAAGAGCATAACACAAGCAAGTAACGCAAGCATAAATAATAGGACACAGCACGTGCTGATAAATGCGCATAATGGAAAAGAACACGCTATACAGTCCGATTTGATTCAGCTTTGATAAGTTGTTAAGCGGAAACACTTTACATGCGATGCTCCGGACTTTTATGCAAAAAAAAAAGAAAAGAAGGGCGTGCCATAAAAGTTAAGTTGCCCCCCCACCCGCCCCGAAGCGAATCTGTCTGCGATTTATATACGTACATGTTACTAACTACTATACAAACGATGTTAGCGGGCTTTTCTTTTCTCTCTTCTAAAAATTCAGTTAAAAAAAAAAAAAAAGAGCAGATCTCGTTAAAAAATAAGAAAGGAACACCCACACGCGTAGGGCTATACGTAACACAAACAGTCTGTTATTAGATAAATCATGTAGAGTCAATATCCTTTCTTTGAAAAATCAAAAATTTATAGGGTACATCAAATGAACTGCAAGAGTTTATTTAGTAGTTGGGCTTGTTTGTTTTCTTACTGTGGACTTTGTTTCGTGGAAAGAAATCCTCTCGTATCGGATCGTATTATGCGTCAACAACAATCCTGAATGTATATATATATACATACCCATTGGGGAAACTTGATCAATTCTGGGTCTTTGAGCTGGTGTTAGATTATCTCCATTCGCATCCGCAAAACATTAGATACAACATCCTGTGCCAAGTGATAATCGACATGAATATATAGTCCTAATCGGTTCCGACCAAAAGCTTATAGACATCCCAAGAAAAAAGATGTATCCCGCACGGAGGAAACATTCCAACATTTTCTCACGCCCGGCGGTCGGAAAGTCTACGGGAAAAGCTTCAGGCGTATTGGCATTTCTTTACACCCCCCCCCCACCCTTTTTTTTCACGGGCGTAGCACAACAGAGGAAAAAGTGAAGGAAATAATAAGTCGGCTAAATAGCAGCTCTTTCGTTAGAAATGGAAAGGGGGAAAAAAAAACTCATCAAGAGTTTTTTTGTACGATGGCTGGCGGGATCTTAATGCTATGGCAATTCGGGAGCTACCGACATCAACCCGCCGGTAGAAACGATGAGACTAATGACCAATCAAGCCACTCTGTGCGTTCAAGCCAGCGTCGCTGTTCTCTTTTTTGTGTGTGTTTTGTTTGAAGTATAGCGAGTGATAATAAATGAAAGCAGACAGGGAAAAACATAGAAACAATCAGAGAAGTGCATACGTACATCGATCAACCGACATTTCTAAGTCTTTTTGACGGACAAAATAAAAATTCGTGACTTTCTATGTGTCGGTAGGGGGGAAATGTCGTTCTATTGATTATGCATTCGAACTGCAATGTCGCAAATCCCGCGTCCCAAAAGGGTAGCAACAGATTGCAATATTCGCTTCGTTCAAGTGTGGCCACGGCTGGCCTCCGAAAATGGACGCCTCGCTCTCGGGACCAAAAACAAAGGGGAAAGATGACCGTCAGCAAAAAACATTAAAAAAAAATAAGTGTGGGAGTTGTTGCGTTTCCCCTTGGCCCTCGACTATATTGGCAATTATTTGACGCGAGCAAGGACAAGCACGTGCTTCTCAGCAATGTGTTTTTCGTGAACGTGTTCTTGCCCAATTGGTAATTATTATCTCGAAATTCAATGCGCATGGCGAATTGAACATGGGGTGCAACTCAAATTGGTCTATTCAATTATTTGGGGGGTTTGTAATGAGAATGGACATTCGATTGAGTTGATTCGAATTGTTTTTCGGTGAAATTCGGCTTTTATTTGGGCGTTGTAAATCGAGTTTAATTAATAAAGTGGAGTGCTTGGAAAACATGGGCGTTGTCATGGTAACTGGCCGAATTACCGTTGGTTATTTCTAATTTGAAAAAAAAAAAAAAAGATCATGTTTTCAAACGGACAAGTATCTGGTCTTGTTAAAATAGTGATGTTGGTTACCGAGTGGCGATCAATTAAATTCTTTAATTTAATTCGCATTTCTTTTTTATGGCTACTTTAATATGGAGGGGGGATGTTTGACGAACAGGCTCGACTGCACAAGTGGGGCGTGCACAATTTCGAATGACTACGTATAAAAAAACATAAGCTTATAAAATGAGCTGCTTACGTGACGTCAATCAGATAAGAATGTGATCTAATATTTAAGTCTATTTGCAGTGTCAAGCCTGATCTATAAGATATCCCATCGAGAGGGGAAAAAACGTTTCTTACCTTGGAAAGCGGTGGTGGAGACCAAAACACTTTGCTCATTACGTAATCGACATTTTGAGAACAAGTTTCTTCCCACGTACAGACAGTCATCACTGAATTCACAAAATTCGTCATTAGCTTCTGCTCGAGAACACTGTTTCCGGACAGTTTTGACACCAGTGACTCATGCATTTCCCAAAACAGAATCCTTTCATTAGGTTTTGTTCATGTTTATTGTCATAATTGCAACAAATTCTGTCTCAAAATATATTCTTCACACTTAAATCACTCAATTGGTTTCCCTCCTCCTTTTGTCTTCTGGTTTCCCTCCTCATTTTGGCTTCTGCTCGAGAACACTGTCGCCGGACAATTTTAATACTTGTTAGATTCAATTTAACTTAAAATATGTTCACAGAAAACCCAATTTTTCCATGTTTGTTGGGATAAATTCTGACTCAAATTATATAACTTTAACTGTATTATATAATTGTAACTGACTTATTTAAATGTAAATAAGCAACATTTAAACAATTTTCATTGCATTAATTTGACTGCCGCTAGATGGCGTGGGTCAATTAATTGCACAGGAAATTCAAATCTGGCAACGGGATGCCCATATCGGTCGCACGTTTTTCCGATGTTTGAATGACATATCTAACGTTATTTGTGAATGAATCGTTCTATTCAAAATAGGTAAAAAATATTAAAATATTCAGACAAGAATGACTATTGAAACTCATGAATAATATCCGAATGTTGGCACAATTTTTTCCGGACTTTGGCTTGTTCGGCCATTATCCGTATCGAATGGGATAGGAAAAACGGGTCTGAACACGAGCCAGCCTCCATTCCCCCCTTCCATACCGCCTGAAGCTACCCTCTCCCATTGACACACGCACAACATGGCAACGGACAAAATATCCTCCCCCTTTCCCCATCGGTTTTTACTTCCCCCCTCCTCCTTTCAATGGTCTGGCTCTGGTGTGTCAGATAACCGACACACCGAGAGAGAAAAAGGGAGTCTGGAAAAAAGGGAGAACTGGGGCCAGTTTAGTATTCGCTCAGAACTGTTGGAAGCATTCGGCTGTGACAGTAACCATTTCTCACACACGCAGACACCTCTTGACGACGTTCGTCTCATTTCCCGTTCGCTAATTTACTCTACCGTCTCTTTTTTTCTGCATTCCGAGTCGACGGCCGTGTTGACTTCAACTACTGTCTCGAAAAAAATCACACGTTCAGCACCTAGCAACATGTCTACACATTTTACCGTGGGAGTGACCGACGAGATGAGGATTTCCAGCAAGTGAGTTTTCTTTTCTTTTCTGTTAATTATTGTCGATTGCTCTTTTTTTTTTTCTCACTTAGTTTTAAAACAAAAATGTGTTTAATGGATGACTCAACGTTGCCATATCATCTTGCTATCGTGTTTCGAACGTGATGACACATCACTGGCGGCGGCCATTTGTCGCTAGGGCTTGTGATGGATCGATTGCATAACTGAATGGCATGTTAGTTGTACAGTTTTTCAGGGGTGGGGGCTTTTTATTTTTGACTGCAATGATTTGGGCGTTGTTAGTGTAGGGGATTACTGTGTTTCTATAGTTGATCGCCATGGCAACATACAAGCCATTGTGTGTGATGACTCAAACCTGTGGCATTTTTATTGGGGTTACCATCTGCTTCAATAGCTTGAACCTGTGTGTAAAACCTGTGTACAGAAGCCTTAATTTTCAATTGATACAGTTGTACAAACGACGAGATGATTGAATTATGACAGTTGGAAAAACGTCATGGCTCTGTCTGAAACACGTGGCCTTTTTGTAGCGAGACTCGAGATCAGACGAACCGGTTCTTTTTTTTCCACTTGATTTCCTTATAAAGCCTCTCCCAAGATGGCGGACAGTGCCCTCCGTGTTAAATTGGCAATTCAAATGTTTGAACCCTCAGCTGTTTTGCCTTTCGAGAATTCGGCCGTTGGAAAAGAAAATTCCTTCTTTTGTTTTTTTGAATTCTCTTTTGGTGAAAAGGGATCGCTAGAGGCCATTTTTCCTTCCCATCTTGCATTGTCGTTTTCTATATTTGGTCAGGCGGCCATCGATATGGTCCGCACCCAAATATAAAAAAAAAGGCATTTATTTTTTGTGTTTACAAATGGCAAAGAAGAAAACATGTGGTGGCCATTCCTCAACAGTTACGACATAGACACAGTAATAAAACGTGCTTAGATAGGCTACGCTTAACGCGCAGTTGTTTTCATGGCAACTTGACAACGTGTTCTTTTTTTTATACCTTGATTAGAGAAACAATTGTTCCTTAGAATTAGTCGTAAGAAATGTTTCTGCAGAAAAACATAAACCGCTATTTTGTGGTTTCGAGTGAAATGTTTCCTTCACCTCATTTACCCAAATGACCCTGAAGCCTTTAACTTATATTTTTCTAAAGACATTAAAAGTTCTGTTGGGATTATTTTCCAAGGATTTGGACCATTTTCTTTTGTGTTTTGTTTTCCAAGTATTTCCATATTCGATTGTGTACTGACGTCGGGGCTACACCTGAATAACATTGACGCGTACTGTAACCTTAAAAGGATGACTTGAACTTTGGCATAACTTGTTGGGTTTTGTTTCTTTTTTCCAATGGGGGGAAATTTATTGTCTGGCGATGGTTTGAAATGATTAAACGGCTTTGCGCCATTTTTCGCGATTTGTCGAGATGCTTCTCATGGCGTGACGATCAAGAATTTCCGGCTACCGATAAAAAGAAAAACCCAAGTCTCTTCTTTTCATTTTCCTGTTTTAATCTGTGACTTTGGATCACGAGCCGAAGGTGCCGGTTGCTGCGGTTTGGCTTCAAAAGTCACTCGAGTGGAAACGCGTTTATTCTTTTGGGAAAAAAATTTAACATCGACAGTCTTCTCGGCTCCTTTTTTTATATATTTATGTTAAGGACGGGAAATGATCATTTTTCGATTATGATGGAACGACGATAATGCGGCCTGTTTTCTCCGTGAATCAACTGGACTGGGGGCGGCTTTATAACCTTGTCCGTGATGAAAAGAGATCCGGTGTGTTTGGCCATCAAACGACTTTTGTTTGCCAGTTTTTTTTTCAAAAGAAACAATGTCCTCTATTGTCGTCATTTTTTTCCGTTTTGTTATTTTCTTGTTATGAACTGAAACGAAGCAACTTTGTTTTTATCTTGGGGTGGGGAGGACGTGAGAACCAAACGAGAAAAAGAATTTCTTGTTATCTTCTTGCAGGATTTCGGAAGACGATTCGTGACTTTTATAATTTGGCACACAGTCCCATTATCTTTGTTATCGAGTTTACTAACATTTTTTTTTTATGGTGGGCTTTAAAACAAAATCTTTTGTCCTTTCAAGATCCGTTGACTTTTCTTGTTTTGGTATTCTGTCAAAAAAGAAGCCAAAATCAACCGACTGGAAAAGAAAATGTTGAAAGAAACCAGGTGTTTCGGATGTGCGATCCGGGTCATTTAGCTTTAATGTTTATTAGTGTAAACCGCCCAGTAATCTTTCATATCCTTGCACCTTGAAAGAAAATAATATTCCATTTGTATAGATAATCGATTTCGTTCTTACTGTACATTTTATCGATTGTTTGTATGTAGCCCCCCTAGTTCATGCGGTTCGAGATCGATTGACGTGTTTTTGAGATGGTACACGTGCACGTCACGCGTGGGATCTATTATGATGGATATTCATGTCGTCGGATGAGAACAGCCAGATCGCATTGGAGGGAGGGTGGGAGGGGGGGGGTATACAACCCCACGTTTGTTTCTTCCGTTTTCTTTTTTCTATTCACTTGGTGAGAGAGTTTGGAAGACCGTTGCTTCCCAACGGGAAATGAAGCTCCGGCGAAATGTAGTAGACCACGACCACGCCCGTTGAGAAGGGTGGAAGTCAGATGCACTTTTCAATGTTTATCTTCGCCAGTGTTCCATGACGATAATGAAAGAGTGTTAGCATCGCTGGTAGTCGTGTGTATCATTCTTTTATTTCAGAAATCATATTTTTGAAATTTCAGGAAGCAAGTCATCAGTTGAATTACTGACGTGATTGCATACAAAGTCGAGTTAAAAATACGCTCGGAAACGGAGATTCGGGACGTAAATCTTTCACCCCCGCAGCTATATTTAAAAACTAAAAAAAAAAAAAAAAGGAACGAGACATTGTCTTTTTTATTTTCGTAGACTTGATCTTTTCACGTGTTAATTTCCAGATGCAATTTCGCTTGTAAACAGTTTAACTCGATTTGATAGGGCGGGGCAAAGGTTTGCAAAAAGAAAAGCCGAGGGCAGGACAAGCAATCGTTTTTATTATTATTTTTTAAAACATATAAATGGGGCATAACTTTATTTCGTTTAGCATTTGCCGTTTTTTTTTTTTTATTGAGCCTCCGGCCCCGACAGTTCATGCGGATCCATTAGCCGCTCCTTCTGTTCCGTGCGCGCGCCGTCATAAACTAAAGAAGAAACGTATCAAACGGGATATTTTGTCTGTTTTCTTTTCCTGTTATTTCGTTTCGTTTGCAACATTCGACAATGGATACCTAACAAGGGTTTTTTTTCGAATTATTTGAATAGGTTTTAAATGAGGGATTCAAACTGATATTGTCGAATCAGATCCCCGTGACGACGCAATGCTTCGGGGGGTGTACATGACGGGACATTAGACTAACTGGGTGTTTAAAATAAAAAGAATATTTGTTATTTTGACATTTCGAATTGAATAATTGGCATAATGTACTCGTTTCTAACGGGATTTATTCCTCTTATCGACTTTGATTGTTTTCAGCGATCAACGGCAGGTTAAGGTTAGAAAATGTAGCGGATTTTAGCGAGCGGATATCGACGCAATTTGAAGTTCAATCACCCGATTCCTGTCTTATTATCATATTTAAATTTTGCATCACATTTTCTTACTTCTTAACCTTGCACCATTTTTGTTTTTTTTTCTTTGTGGCGTGGGAGGGGTGATCTGCAGATTGAGATTCGAAGTTGACGATGGCGGCCGTCGCTCCTACCTAGGGTCTTTGCTCGTTAATTAGTGCCTTTGTTTCTTTCCCCTTCGGCATTGTTTTTAAGAAACGAGGGGTTCTTTGGAAGTAAAACAATAGGGTGAAAAAAAAAACTGAAATTTCCGGTTTTAACTCCGGTACCTAACTGACCGCTGCTGGATCGTGGCGGAACCAGCGGGCATTCTTTGTCTTGTTTCTTCGAAGAAAAAACAAAAGGGGAAGAAGAAAAGGAAACTGGACATGGCGCCATGTCGCGTACTTTATTGGACGAATTCATTTTTTATATTTTTCAATGTTTATTCAACACTTTAAAAGTATAGGAAAATGCATTTTCAAGGATTATCTTTAAAAAAAAAGAAAAGGTCTGGCTGTGCAGCTGCTTTCTGGTTCGACGAGACGAAGGGATTAGAGAATAATAAAAAAAAAATAGGCGTCCCGTTTAACTCCTTTTTTTTTTTAGTCCCGCCATGTTGTTTTGCGATCAGGTGTTCGTGATCCCTTGTTTTCCACAGAGACATGGGAAATAGGGTGGCAGAGTCTAAAGTTTCAGCTCTTTTATAGCTTCTGCTGTACGTGTTTGTCTGTTTTTGATCGTCTATTTTTTTGTTGAAGAGAACTCGAGAAAAGGTTTCGTTATTCTTTTTAAAATGCCATTTTTTTGCTTGTTGTGTCTGGGCGGGGGATACAATGTGTTCAGTTGAGCTCGTTCAATCATCATTGGCATTGAATTCGGGCCGGATGGTGAAAGCAGAGCTAGTTGAACGTAACGAAATACCCATCCGCTTATTGTTAACTTGTCTGGCCATTTGTTTTCGTGTGCATATGGGATTTAAAAAAAAAAGAGAATTTCATCCAATCATTCACCAGTATTCGAAAGTTGTATTGATATATATTTTTTTCTTTTGCAGTTTCTAATCGAAAGAATTTCCTCTTTGAAAGCGATCGATTGAGTTTCATAAGGTTGCAAAACGAAAAAAAAAAAAGACTTAAGCGACGACAGTGATGGTGGCTTTGCCTATCGTGAGTCATATGTCTGCTGGATGTTGTAAGGTTTGACAGGTGGACAGCTGCCGAAACCGTTGAAGGACTCCCACCGCACACGTAGACGCGTTCAACTCGTCTTGTTATTCGTTCGATTTTTGTTGTGAGTCACATTTTCTGTTTTTCGAAGAGGAAAAACGAAAAAAAAACTTAGCGAGTCTCGGTTGATTGAACGGGCCGTCGTTGGTGGCTGGTTCGGTTGAAATGTTTTCTCAGTTATTTGAATTGGGTCTTGTCGATAGCTTCCACCCTCGTCCCTTTTTAAGTCGAGTAGTTTTCTGGATATAATAAGACGAGAGAAAAGAAGAAAAAAAAGGTAGGAAATGATGATGGAGGAAGGAGAGAGAAAACAAAATTAAGGGAGAGAGGGGGGGGGGTGATGGTGGTAAAGAAAGTCAGTCGAGTGGAAACATTCGGCTTCTTCGTCCGGTTTTTTTCGGTGTCCCTCAGCGTCACGCTGGTGATTATCGGGAGCTCTTTAAACTTTTCTTTAAAAGGGGAAAGAAAATGCTCAGGGCTAAAATGATGTTATGAATCGTGTTAGGAAAAGGTCTGGGGCCGATAAAGATGGGAAGGGAGAAAAACTAAAAATAAAAAAAAAAATATTGAGGACATGCAAAAGACCATTGGGGAAATGGAGAGGAAACAGGAAGCGTGGATCGCTGCTGGTTGTTGCTATTCCCTCCCCTCGGTCCTCCGCCCACCTGGAGGTTTCCACTCCACCTGTTTTTTGTTTTATTTTTCCTCCCTTGAAACGAAATTTTTTCAAGTATAGCAGCGCGTGGTACCTGCCGCACATTGTGTCTGGTGGGTGCGCATATACTGCCCGCCTCTTATTGCACGCAACGTCAACTGCCGAGAGAGGGCGAATCTCCATAAATAGACATGGACTCGCTAAGAACCAAGTTAAATCCCTCGTTGACTCTCACCTGGTGAACACGAACTCTCTCACTCCTTTTAGTCGAAAATAGTGGAACCAAAATTTCGACTTGAATCTCTGATAACTCGTTTGTTGTTATCGTAGTTTTCAAGTGAAATTGTTTTGTTTTACGTGAATCGAGTTTTTGTTATTACGTGTTACGTTGAAGTGATAATCTAGCAGATATGCCGGCTTACTACGAATTTCGAAGTGTCGAGATGGATCGAGTCGGATGCGGCAAACGCAAGTGCGCAACCTGTTAACCGATTTTTGATTGATTGGATGTTTTTTTTTTATTTCGGTTTTTGAAATGAAATGACATTTTCTTTTTTTTAATTCTCCCATGTTTTGCAGGGTGTTGAAGCCTCCTGGTGGCGGATCGAGCGACATTTTTGGAACTGCTGATCTGAAACCAGCGGCCGGTACCAAATCGAACCACTCTGATCATTTCAGCTCCGGTTCCGGTTTCGGTGGGGATTTGAGCGACATGGGCGTCAAAGGCTCATCCATTGATTCCAACGATGGCGCTTCTACCCCATCGCAAACGTCCACGTCCAACGGATCGCCAAACAATTCCGAACCCAACACCCCGCGATCAGGTAAACTGACCAACAACAACAACAAAAATCCAAGAATCCTCCTAACCGCTACTTTCAACTACTTTTTAATTTGGGCTGTTCTAATTAACTTTTAAAAAGAAAAAAAAAATCCTTACCGTAATTAATCCAATTAACCGGGTTAGACCTAATCCTGTCAAGAATTCGGGAACGTTTCACGTAAAGTTGAAAAAAATTTTTTTTTTACATTTTAATTGTCCCGAATTCTTGACATTTTTTTAAAATTTAAATTAAATAATTATTAATGGCTTACTTATTAACCGTGTTTTGTTTTTGTTTTTTGTTTTTTTTTCGTCTTCTTCGTCTTCTTCGTCTTCTTCGTCTTCTTCGTCTGTTGTTGGTTTCGGTGTGGCTTTTTTTTTTTGTTCTTGCCGGGTTTCTCTTTTCCAAAATTTGTTTCGCTGTTACTGTTTGAAACCCCGCCGTCTGCATCGGTGATCGCTGCCCGCGATTTGCATCCAACTCAGGTACGCCGCTGCTTAACGGGCCGATTGCCTACGCTAACCAACAGCCTTTACCTACACCGGTTGGTCGTCAGCAAGGAAACCGTGCGCGAGGTAATCCCAAATGATAACAAAAAAACAAAAGACAATCTAAGCCAATAAACAAATAAAGACACGTGGACAAAAGATGCACCGACGTGTGTGCGCGCTCATTGCGTGTGAGAGCAAATTGCAGGGCGGAAACTGTGACGCCAAATAGTTTTTTTTTGTTGAATGATTGCCATTTTATTATTCAGCTTTTGGGCGTGGTTTCTGTGTTTATTTTCCTTTGCATTTGCCGTTATTGTCCCCTTTTTCTTTTTTTTCTTTTTTTTTGAATTGTGTAAAACGACCCCAGTCCGGAAATGATCCCAACTAACCAACCCCCCTAATAAAACCTTCCAAACAAAACAAAAAAAAAAAAACGAAATTGCGGGAATCGACGTGAGTTTGCGTCACACCATTAACTATTTTAAAAAAAAATGTATTGTTTATCCCGTTCTCACACGCACGGTAGAACATTTTCCTTTGGCTTTTTCTGATGACTCACTTTCTTTGCCATCCCAAACTTTGACCTTAATGATGAGATCGTCTTTATTTATGTTCAATTTATTTTTTTGACAAATCAAAGGTAATCCGGTGACGGGCGAAGGATACAGCGCTGAAGCTGCTGAAAAGAAAGAAGAAACACCACGACGCGGTCGAGTCCCTCCTGGCGGCTATTCATCCAAACTGTGGTAGAACGTCGTCGATTTGTGCTGATTTCGAGTGAAAAGATGGACCCCTTCTCTTCCGCTTTTTCTTATTCTTTTCATCTTTTATTTAGTATTATTTTTCTTCCGTCTTTCTCCTTGTGTTTGGATCTGTTCCTGAGATGGGCTTCCAATTTTTCGGAGAATTGAAATTAACGAGATGCAGGCTAAGATAACGGTGTCGCCACAAAAAAAAAAAAAAACGCAATTTTTTTTTTTTAAAGGGAAATTCATCCCCCCCACTCTTTGTCTTCGTCTGTGGGAAGCAATCGAGAAGTATGAGAACGAAAATGAGAAGAGTCTTCAATGTAAAACCTGTTGACAATGCAACAGCATTGAGCGATGGGTAAACACGATACGTTGTCACGAGCAATTGTCCAACTTGCTTTAGAAATGGGAAAAATTAATTAATAATATGGAAATTTGGAGAATTTTTTTTTTTGAAATCCAGTTTTTGTCCGTGTTGGCTTTGCTTTTTTGCGATGGCGACTTGTCTCAGCTTAAAAGAAAAATCGGGACTAGAACATTCCTCCCCTCAATTTTTTGTTTTCATTAAATTAAAAATAAAAAAAAACATTATAATACCCAACTTATTATAATCCATTTCCAATTTTCCTAATATATTTTCCCTCCCTCTCCGCTATTTGCCACATTAGATATGCCTCCATTTTTTTTCTCTCTTTTATTAACAACTTATCCAATATTTTTCTTATTTTCAATTCGATTTCGGCTTCATAATAATTTTTTTTTTATTTCCCTCCCCCGTGTGTCATGTACGTTTTTTTTTGGCGTTGTGTGCCTTTATCAAATATTTTTTTTTTTTTTTTTTTGCCATTTTCAAATAGCTTGTATGCAAATTGAAACGGGATGGAAATACAAATCAAATGATTTCACTTAAGAATTTTTTGTTTTTCTTACAAGCGGGAATGAGTATATGTATTTCTTTTCGTTTCCAATCAACACCGATGGTTAAAACAAAAGTATTTTTTTTTACACAATCAAAACTGAAGAGATTATTATTACACCATGTGATTTTTTTTTTTCATATCAAAAAGGCATTGTTCCGCCCATCCACGTATTTTCTTTTTTGACAGTTGGTCGTGTCTTTGTTGGCATGACCAATGTTTAAATTTGCATAATTTCACATCGTGAATGATGGTAATGTTTTTCAATTTAAAAAAAAAATAGACGTGGGGAGGGACATGGCTATCGTGATCCTTGTACAAATAGAATACTCGATCAAAATTGGCACGCGGGTTATTTACCTTTACCAACATACGGTCGAAGGCGTAGAGGGAATCATTTCCCATTGATGTGGCGGGTAAGCAAATTAACAGATTTTTTTTTTTTTTTTTTTTATGTTTAAAAAAAAGTTTGGGAGGGGGGGAGAGGAATTTGTAAATAATATATAATATATGTACGGTCAGGCCCTGGGATTATTTTTGAACAAGAAAAATGTCAAAAGAGTTCAGAGGTAGAGAAAAAGATTAGAAGGCACAGCAAAAATAAAAAAATTCGACCAAAGAGATATTTCCAAAAAAAAAAAAAGGGGAGGGAGGGGTAGGGGAGACACATGAAGAGAGAGCTTGAATAAGGCATGATGTAATGTAATACAATCAAAAATGAAGAGACATATCACCGATAATGTTTTTTGTTTTGTTGTTTCAAGAAAGGCATGGACGTCATCATTTCTTTTAATGCAGGCAAATGAACTTTTGCTATAAATATGTATTCACTGGCGTTTCTATATCTTTTGGCTTATCTCTCTCTTTCTTCTTTTCTTCTTTTTGCGTTCCAGTTGGATACGAAAACAACGAAAAATGAGAGAGACAATAGACAAAACGAAATTGTTCTGGCTTGTTTAGCGCATAGCTGGGGTATTTTAAAATTAATCCCTTTTTTTTTAGTTTGCTGTTTTTTTGTGTGTGTTGCGGGAGGAAGGCAGTCAAAAAAAAAAAAAGCCGAAAAGCAACGGTGAATGAACAATGAAAATGTCAGCCAAAAAAAAAAAAAAAAGAAATTGAAAAATAAAAATAAATTAAAATGGAAGGTAGATATGGAAAATAAAAAAAGGGAGCAGCTCAGAGCATTATTTTGGTACGTTGAGCGACGGAGGTTGCGGCTGCTGGGCGGATGCTGCTCTTGACCAGAACGGGCCCGCCAATGTCTTTATCCTTGGCCACGCTCGACGCGGTCGGTCGCATGAAGCTGGACCCCGTGCTGCGACGGACCGGAGCGGGAGAACTTGGTACAGACACTACAAAATGTGCGGTTTGCGTTTTCCATGCCACCCGGAAAGTAAAGAAAAGGAAAAAGAAAAAAGGAATCAATAATAGCAGAAAAGAAAAACAAAACAAAACCAACCGCATATAATAAACAAAGAATAGAACACAAACGGGGAGAGAAAAATGTGCGGATGCGTAACCAACATCAATAGGAAACAAATCTCTGCGCTCAGCCGGACACAGGATATGGTGGCCTCGATGATCATTCGTCAATAAAATCAACTGAAATTTTAAAAGAAAAAAAAAAAGTGGGGGATTGCACGCACACGTGACTTACCTTTGAGGAATGATGTTGTCCGGCCGTTTACCGGGCCAGCTGCCGTTTTGACCGAACCTGATCGCATCAAGGAAGTACTTGACGGGCCGCTCCTTTGGACGCTGGACAAAGTGCTGTTGGATGACATACCACCGGGCATATAACCACCGCCCTGTTAACAAACGAAAACGGGGGATGTTAATTTCAAAAATAGACATCAGATTGAACATCAACATGAATTAACATCCGCACACTGACCCGATGGGGTGTTAATGATGCGACGGAAGAGGTGGACCGTTTCAGGCTGGTGTTACTGGTCCCCAAATTAGAAGATCTCGTGCTGGCTCCAATCGGTCGGCTGGTTCCGGTCGAGTTCATCGACGACTTCCGGCTGGAAGGCTCCGGTTCGGCGTTGTTCTCATCGCGGCTCTTGCGGAAAGGACGCCAGTTCATCAGAGTCGAAGTGTAACCCGACGCCGTCTTCTTATCCGCTGTGCTGGACGCGCTAGACGGTGTGGCTGATCCGGCACCGGGCGTCCGATTTCCAACGCGGAAGCTGGATGAACGACCCAACGTCATCGTCCTTTCTCTCTCCGGTGGCGGCGGTTCGCTGATCGGAGAGAAGAACGTCGAACGCGGACGATCTGCCGTCCGGATGGACGACGAACGCCTCAGCGAACCGGTTCCGTTTTCATCCGTGCGTTTGGCGGGACTTTCGAACTTCTTCGTCAGCGTCTTGGTGAAACTGTCCCGCGTCGAATCTCCGAACAAGCTGCGTCTCGGCTTTGGCTGAAAACGACATTGTTGATTGATTGTTTCACTTGAACCAATTGAATTGAATGTTTACCTGGGCATCGCTAGACGTCCGGCTGCTTGTTGTGCTGCTGCTGTTTCCACGCATGCCGGAACCCTGTGCCAACCGGGAGAACACCGAGTCCGTTTTCCTTGGCGGCGATTCCCGCAGTTGCGATAACGCCAAACGAGAGCCTTGCGTTTCATCCTGTTACAAGAAGCGGATCGTGAAAAGAATGTCACGGAATTCCAAAAAATGAGGTGAACAGTCGACCAAGATCGCATGGAATTAGACGACAAGAACGTTTCAGTTAACATCCAACGACTTTACGAGAATGTTTGAACACTAGAATGTTTGGTCATTCGTGCGGAGTGACCCTCTCTCCATTTCGGCCGTCCGAATAAATGATCAGGTTTTTGACCGACTGTCTTTGTCAACCAGCTGTGTGGAAGAGAGAGAGAGAACAAAAGAACAGCGGATGGGCCATATGTCTTACCTTCAGTGGGCTGGAAGATCTGGATCTTGATTTAGCACGCAGCGTGGACGGATCGTCTTCCTTAACCGAAGAGGAATCAAGTTTCTCTGCCGGCCGGAATTGTCGGGCAAGTCGAGTGCGCCAGTTGTCCTCTGGCGATGATGTTGTCACTGCATCGGTGAATGATCGAAGTGGCTCTTGCTGGCCTGATTGTTGCTGCTTGGTCGACCCCGAAATGCATTTTTAAAAAAGAGACAAACAGAACAAAAAATATGAAGTTCATTCGGGACGATGGCACGCTCCAATGATCTAACAGCACTTTGCATATCCGGCCAACCGTATTGCATCCAAACATTTATGAGATAAAAGAGAACTTCTTTTTCAAGTGGATTTCTTTTTTTCCAGAAATAGCCGCATGTTTTGGCATTACGTAAGTGTAACAATCGTCATGCGATTCTAAGAAATGAAATTACGACATTTCCATTTTTTTGTTTAAAAAAATAAAAAATAAAATTTAATGGGTTATTAAAAAAAGTTAAGAGACGTCGTCCTCTGAAGGACGCGCAGATTGCAAAACAATGTGTTAAAAGAGACGATCCATTTTTGTGTGTGTACCGGTTCGGCTTCGTTGGTGCGAGAGGGTCGATCGCGGCGGACCTTGATGGCGCTTGCGCCGCTGGCCGTCATAACGGCCGTTTCGCTGTCATCGCGGGGTCCTAACTTATCCTTCCAGCGCTGCAGCCGGCGTTCCTTTTCGTCCGAGCTCACGGCCATTCCGTGGTTGCTGTTATTGCCAATCGCTGTGTGCGGCTGAAGATCACGCTCCTCGCTCATCCGTCGCGTCACTTCGACCGTGCTCACTTCTCCTTCCTGTCGGATATTGCAACATCGTAATCAATACGCACGATATTTTTCCGCATCCGTCGATGCTCATCCACGCATATAATTGACTTAAAAAAAAATTTATCGATTGATTTCCTTTAAGAATCCGATTTTTTTTTTTTTTACTAGCCGGAAATCAATAAATCGATCAGCAACGGAATCGGAGAAGGGATCGAATCAAAACGGAATTTGAAAAGCTGTAAATGTTGAACCTTTTTCACTTCCATGCCGACGATAACGTCCGTTTGTGAAAGGTCTTCAGGATCTTCGACACCCTCGGGTGATTTGCGAGGTTCCAAACTCGACGAATCCTCTTCGGCGCCTTCCGGAGCTTTGCGGAGGCGTCGGGTGCGTCGGGTAGATGAGAAGCGATCGAAACGTCCGTCGCCCAATTCATCGTCTTCGGTTTTCATTGACATACGTCCGTTTTGAGACGATGGCGTGCCGGATGCCGGAGATCCGGACACTTCAGTCGTTCCAGTCGGTGCCGATGTTGTGCCAGAGCTTGTGACAAACGGACGTGATCCGTAGGCTCTTCGAGTCACTGGAGGCGTTTCGATATTCTCCGAATCGATGTCGATCTTATCCGACGGTCCATCTTCGCCGTTGAGGCCTCCGCGTGACAAGCGCCGGGACTTCCGCGGTCCCGGCTGAATGGGCGGAAGCGAAGTTTCGCTCTCGCCCGTCCCACTAGAGTCCCCATCTAGCGCTGACTTTGATGACGAAATGATGGCATTGCTATTCTTCTCGTTCGCTTTTTTCTCCGGAGTAATTTGAATGGACGCAATCGTTCCAGCCAACTCGTTGGTATCGAACGTGTTGATCAGTTTCTCCTGCAATTTCGAACGCAGCGTGTTGGGAGTCTGTAAATAATCAACACAATCGCATTAGATCAACACATTTTCATCGGATTTGATTCATCAATCGAACCATTGTGCGCTGGTAGCGTTTCTTCTCCCTTTCAGTGGCGGACAGGATCGGGGCAGGTGGAGTGCTGTTAATTAGAGGACCCGGTGATCGGTCGTACGTCTCCCCTGATTCGACGGGACTCTTGGTGCGATCCACCTCTTCGATGGTACGCAACAGATCGTTGGGCACGTCCAGTGGCGTCTGTTGACGATAGCGGTTCAGTAGGCGTGAAGCTGTTCCAGATCCTTCGACCGCAGTTGGCAATCCTTGATCGCTTCTTCTCCTACAGATGTCGGGGCTTTGCTCGACCAATGTGGGAAGCATTTCTTTGATGTGCGGGTCGCTATCCTGTTTGATGTAGATGGTCAACTTATCTTCAGTCGGTTGTCGACCCAACGATCCTATCATGGCCTTTCTCCTCTCCACTTCGCTTTCTGGTTGAGACTGAAAAGTAGAAAAACAAATTCGTATTGACAGGATGCATTTCTAATCACAGGATGATCGTTAAAAAACAGGAAAAAAAATCAAAGAAATCCTTGTTTATATTAATCCGTAGTGTCAATCAAACGCACAATCTCGAGCAGAATCAGCACCTGCTGTTTGTTCCATTCTCTAAAATATTTGTGATTTACGATCGGAGTTCAGTTTGACGACTTCAAATATGAGAAAAGCTGATGTCTGTTCAACTAGAAAGCGACAAGAATCTCTTTCGGGATTCTCATCAGTTTCATCCCCCACGTTCAAACAGATGGCGCCATCTTGGAATGTGATCCTCGCCATAAGTTTAAAAAACAATTTTTATTTCCGACTAGTCCACCTCATTTTGGAGCCGTACATTTGCCATCCCTTCATTTCTTACCGGTGCTGGATGAACTACCGGAGTTGTCGGAGTGGTCACAGCCGTCGGTCGATCAGGTTCGTCCGGTTGGAGACGCGAACGCGTCCGGCGAAAGCGATTGCGGCTATCCAGCACATTATCGGTCGTACTGTTGGGAGTGCCAATCAACGCAGATTTTCTTTGCCAAACCGGCTTATCTCTAGTGGAAGCATCTGTAAATAAACACGAAGGAAATGATGTCCAAAAAAAAAAAAAAGAAAATAGCCAGACGTTAAAAAAGAAAACAAACAGTCGTTTCATTTTCACGAGCATTACGTATTCAAATTTGAATCTTATTTTTATTCCCCCCCCACCTCCTCCGGAATATTTTTTAACATCTCCTCTCGTCTGTTTGTTTAACGATCTTTCTTTTTCCTCGACGTATAGCAAAAAAAAACAAAATCGAAAACGTACCAAGGTTATACCGGATTTGTTTAAAACCGAGAAAAAGGGAGGGGACCTTGAGTGCCACCGGAATACGAAATGAAGCCCGGGACGAGGAATATATAATCAAACAAGCTCGAAAAACACGATATTAATTTCTCTGAATACAATACGTATATGTATAGCGTAAGCTGTCCGTATGGGGGCGATAGGGTAAGACCATAATCAGTGAGAATAAATTAATCTTTCACGGTCTATCAGCAAAGACGACCTTCGGGGGGGGATAGACACATAAAGATGGTGGGAAAAAAAAAGACCCCCTTGTCTCCAACAGCGAAGTCAATGTGTGTTCCATCCGTCAAATTAATCGCTCGATTAAAAGAAAAAAAAAAAAAGGGAATTTGGACGAACCGCTTCTGCGCACTGAACGAGTTGAAACGCACAGATGGAAATCTTCTTATAAGCCCAAACCGGATGAACAACCTGAAGGACCTTGGTAACTTAAACATGGCGAGTTGCCATTGTTGCTCTTTCTTGCGTGCGTTTGTTTTTGTTTTCTCCCACTGCCTCTATCTTTTGTTTCGATTTCTTTAATAGAGCGATTGGCTGGTCATCTTGATTGAGTCAACCTCCCGTTTATGGGAATGTTACCCTCGGGAGGGTGCGTTGAACCCAACGATTTGGACACAGCACACACATCAATTCAAAAGATCAGACACACCTTCGATGGCTTCCATGACTCCAACCACGTCCGTGTTCTCCAGCGGTGGCTTCCATTCTCGTCGCGGTGACCTCCGGCTGTCGATGAGGGTCGTCTCGGGCAGCGGTTCCAGCGTGCTGGAAATGTTCATGTCCTGAACAGGTGGAGGGGCAGCCAACGGTGATGGAGCCAATGTTCCACCGCCTCCCGTGAAATCAGCGCTCATCAGATCTGGCCGTTTCTTTTGGCCGGCTCCACCGCTGCCCCGCGTCCGGTTACGATACCAAGAACGATCCAGCGATCCGTATCCATCGGCTGGAGGTTAAACAAAACGACATAAACAAGTGGATACAAACGGGAAAAAAACAAAAACAGCATTCACTTTATGGAAAATGATACGACCTTTATCTGAGTCACGAATCTAACAGTACTGTAACCCCTTGTTCTTTCTTATTTATTTAAAAATGGGATCATAAAGATCCGTATCCCGCCTTCTTTCTTTCAAATGTCTCCTAATGAATTGGATCTTTTTACGGCAGCCGTAAACGGGCAGAGTTATGTCATCGACTTTGCGTCCCAGCAAAAGAATCACGAAAGCTTTTGCCATCGAAACATCTCGTGATGTGTCGTAAAAAGAAACAAAACCCGGATGGGGATAAGCATCAAGTGAAGAAATTCAAGAACTTTTGTTCTGCTCTTTTCGACATAGAGCACACGCAAGGCGATTTTCACGACGTCAATCCGAAGGGGGTCGAACAATGTTTGGGCAAAGCGCCACGGTGGTCCAGACCACATACAGTCGACCGTCAATGTCATTCGACGTAAATCAAATCAAATCAAATCAACCAAAAGCCAAAGATTACGTATGTTGCCAGTTGATTTGCGTTCGCGGGACCCGTCGGCGTGACCTGATGTCCGCAGATAATCCATCAGCGTGTCGTCTTCTTCCGAAGGGACGCGGCTTCGACGTCGACGAAGACTCCCGTTGGGCGTCAGATCCTCTGCACAATAATATACGTCATCAATCCATCAACCCAGTGTGTAATTTATTTATATTTAACACACGAAAAAAAAATCTCCAAAAATATCAAGGCAAATTGGCGATGACTGTGAAAGGAAGAAAAAATTTAATGTCAGTTCGTTTAATTCCTTACCGAGGAGATTATCATCTTTGTTCATGTCGTTGTTGTTTGGCACGTTGACGACCGTGTTGGATCCCAGTCTTTTACGGCTGACGCGCGGAGAGCTGGCCACGGCCATCACCAATGGAGATGCATTATCATCTTCGCCGGACGGCTCAAGCGAGGCCTTCTTTCCTTTGCGTATCTTTTATATATTTTTTTTAAAAAGAAAATACTTAACAATGTCCACCTAAAGAATAGGCAAATGTTTCGCACCTTGTCGCGCATCGGGAAGCCATTACGGATGTCCAGCAAAAGAGAATCCATGACGTTGTCGGTTTCGTTGCCTCCTGTGCTACCTTGTTGTCCACCTGTTTTTGTGTTAAATGCAAATGAGAGAGACAGGTTGCGTTGCTTTTCCCCTTTTGTGTGTGTGTGTGTGTTTGAAATGCTACCAGCGCTTTGACGGCGTTTCAGGGCCAGTTGTTCCTCACGCTGCCTGCGGCGATTCTCAGCCGCCGCTTCGTGCTGGCGTCGATGTTCGTTTTCCAAGATGCCCGTCCGGAAACGTTGACAGAAGTTCAGGAAAAGTTTGAAACATTCCTCGAGTTTGAACGAATCGCGGTCTTCGCAGAAGAAGTCGGCCAATTGGATCCTCACTTCGTCCAGAACCTTTTCGTTCAAAAAAAAAACAAAAAAAAAAGCAAAAACATTTAAAAAAGCGAAAACAAATCGAATTCGAAAATTTCGTTAATTCACCAATAAATCTTTTTGGAGATCCTCCATCTCGTCTTTGGCAATGCGGAGGAACTCCTCCATTTGCGTCTTGATATCAACGGGCGTGTTGGGCGCGTCGATTTGTTTGGCGATGTTGGTGATGCGCAGGTCCAACGCGTTGACCTCGTTGCGCAATTGCTCCACCGTCGTCTTAGTGGCGTCTTCCAAGACGCTCATTTCATCCGGCATTTTCAGCAACTCTTTATCCTTTTTCTCCGCTTGCAACGCCACGAAGTGGATCAGATTCATGCCCGGCTTGTTGGCTCGGATGTCGGCCAACTTCTGCAGGGACGCCAGTTTCACTCCGGCCGCATTTCCGGCGTAACCGCCCGAATTGAGGAAATTTCCAGCAACGACTACCATGTACAAAATGTCCTGCAAATGGATGTTACTCTTCAGTTTCTCTCCGGCCAAGATCATGGCCTCGATGCTCGGTCCCAAGTAATTGATCTGGGACGTGAACTCTTCCTTGAGTAACATGGACTCAATGCGGAGGCGATAGTTGGGGATCGTCATCAAATGCAGCAGGAGGAACTTCTCGGCGTTGCCCAGTCGATTGCGATCGCCGTCGTAGGCGCGCAGCATTTCCACCTCGTCGGTTGGCGGCAGGATCTTGAGCAGTCCGCGCAGTTTCTCAGTGCCGATGTCATCGTGTTCTCCGTCGCGAATCATTTGCGCTATTTCGGCGTTGCTCGAACGGAACTGTTTCAAAAAGATGTTGATGTTCAAGCTCCGCTTGCCGTCCAGCAGCGACACCTCGGCCGGCTCTTTACGCCTACGCTCCGTGTCCGGCGTGTTGGGCGTGCCGAGGACGCTGCCGTTGGGCGTTCCGTTCGCCTGGCCAAGTCCTTTGCCTCCAGCTGATGACGGAGTGCCCGGTGCTGGTTGCTGGCAAAACAGGCCCTCCATCTCCGCCCAGTCTAAATCGGCCATAGGCGATTTCTGGTGAGACTTGGCCACCGTTGTCCAAATATTCGAACGGCCGAAAATCTGCATACATCAAACGAAATGACCATCAATCATCACTCCAGTAAAAACAAAACCCCAAAACACAAAACATTGTTTTATCAGCATCATCCCACATAAAATTGAAATGAAAATCTATTGATTCAAACACGCCCTTTTCTCGTGAGTGGGACGGGGAAAACTTATTTTTAGAAGAGGCGTCCCTTTGGCCGTGTTCGACTGTCATCGGCCTTGGTTTGTTAGCTGAAATGATGTCAACATCGTTTTCCATTTCCTTGTTTATGTTTGGTAAGGGTGTTGGCCTAAGACTCTTCTGACTGGTAACGAAGTTCTGTTCGTTATTTAATCAGGCGAGTCGCACGGACACAAGCAATGACGGCGCTGTGTTGACGGATGTCTTAGTTACCTTGATGTCCGGCAATTTGACCCAGTTGAGCGTCTTCATCTTTGGCTTTGGGTCGGGGAATTTCTAGTTGCGGTAAGCGCAGGTTTTTCAAATCCGGATGGACAGCCGGAGCAGCTGGTGGAGGTGGAGTCATACCGCCCAGACCTGGAGGTGGTGGCGGGGGAGGACCTCCCGAACCCGGCAAGAGTGGCGGCGGGGGTGGTGGTGGCGGTCCACCACCCGGAGGAGGTGGAGGTGGTGGAAGCGGAATTCCTCCTATTTAAAAGTTTAAAAAAACCGGACATTCATTTTGGTGTGTGAAGGATTTCAAAGAAGTTTTTTTTTTTTTTACCTGGAGGCGGTGGCGGAGGTGGTGGAGGTGGAGGTCCGTTGGTAGGAGACAGCAGGCCAGCGGGAGTTCGGCTTCCATCGCCGGCCGGTGATAAGGTCAGGTTGAGCGATTGTTTGCGTGACTTGCTACCACTGCCCGGCTCGTCTCGATGCGACATCTTGGCGTGCGACGGACTACGCAATAGCCGAGTCAATTCTTCCTTCGATTCCATCAGCGATGCCCGATGAACGAGCGTTTCGGCCGTGTCCCAAATCATGTCGGAAACGGCCTCCTTCGGATCGATGCGCAGGAGATGCTGCAGAATGGACAGGAACGGAATCTCTTGCGGCGTGTCAACCACTTGGCGCAGGATGGCGTGAAAAACATCCAGATGAGAACTCAAATCCACCCCATCAGGACCTAATTAGGTTGATGAAAAGAAAGATGTTGATCATCCACGCACGATCTCGCGGTCGATTTCGATACATCAATTCATTGATTATCAGATCATTGGGAGGGTTCCCTTGTTCCAGTAGGCGTTTCAGTTGCTGTTTAGAACTGAAATTTTCTGCTTTTTGCCAACAGTCAGGTAAAAAAAACTACAGGTGGGCCAACTCTCCGCTTTGTGTCTGTACAGTCGTAATTGTTTGCCACAAGAGAGAACAAGCCTTCGGCACGAATAAGCCATGATGAAAAGAGATTCTTCGGAAAACGCCACAGTAAGCCGTAGGGAGTCCAGCAAAACTACAGCACACGCCCACTAATAATATTCATAAATCGAGTCACCCCATTTTTTTGTTTTTCTGTGTGTTATCTGCCAACTCCAACTACATCGTACATGTCGTAACAGAAAAATTCGATGAAAAAACAAAAAAACAAAAAAAGAAACTAACAATCTCAACGTTCGATAAGCCCCTCGCGGCTCCTGGGTTATGGCTACAGGTGGGCCAGCCAGAACGCCCATGGGGGGTGAGGAGGTTACGTTGTCAGGCCAGTCACGCGATGTCGACATTTCTACTTCCCCCCTCCAAAACGAAAACTTATTTCCAGCTACATGAGTATCTATTGTTGGCCCAACGATGGTACAATATCGATCCATCAGTTTCATCAAGTTGTCAAAGCTAAAAGAAGGTACTGCGCAAGAAGAAGATGGGTCGGATGGAATAATCGAAGCTTTTTTTTTCAAATTTACCTTGCAATTGAGATTCGTCACTCTCCCGCTGTTCGTCGAAGACGTCGATCTGGACGGCCAGATCCGTGTCGGAGACTGCCTCATTCTTCAGCTCGTTGAGGGTGGCCAGCAGCTTCATGCCAACGAATTCGTTGCGGATGCGCAGCCGATCCTTGAGCTGCGGGGTCGAAATGATGATGCAGTTGATGAAAGCCACCAGTGCCGTCTTGTATTCGACTGTCGGAGCATCGCGCAGTTCGCGTACAACAACGGCGAAACGGTAACGATCACCTGGGGTTTTCGTTCGGGTTCGTTATCGTGAAACAGAACAGAAAACAACAAAAGTTAATCATAGGCTTTTTGAACGGACCAGAGATAAATAAAATAAAAGGTGGGCAAAAGAGAGGAGGAGTTGGGAGAATGCAATTCAAATGAACGTAGAACGTAGCTGATTCGAGATGATGATTGCGCGATAAAATCGCATCACAACACAACATAATAGAAAGGTCTGTGAACGTGAGATATACCAGCCCAAATATTTTTAAGGAAAAGGATAAAGAAACGTGCTAAGAAAAGAAGACGCAGGTGAGTCTAGAATAGACCCAAGTTCATCCATCCCTAAAGGCTCGACTTTTAATAGCCGAGACTCTCATGACATAACAAAAGGGACTGATGACCAAAGGTATCGCACGATGATGAAACTTTGTGATAAGCATCACCAAGACGAGGAAAGTAACACGTTATATTCAGGATAAAAATGGAAAGGAAAAGAGCAACATTTCAAGGAAAAGAAACGGGATGATGTATAGACAAGAGGCAATAAGACATACCTTTGAGGTTCTTGAAATGTTCAAGAGCATCGAGCGTGCGAGTGTAGCCATCGGCGTTGTAGACGCAGAGGGCCGAGAGGAGCTCGAAGACTTGCTTTTTAACGGTGGTGTTGGCCGTGTCGAGGGCCGACGCCAATTTAGCGACATACTCGCGGTTCTCGACGATGTAGTCGAGTCCGATGCGCGAATCCATGACGCTGCTAATCGTACCTGAACGCTGGTTTATCGTACCAATCTGACGTTGATTCAATGGCTGCCAATCTGCAGTAGACAATAGAATATGACATTAGCGAATTTCATTTTTTCCTAATTCAATTTCGCGATTCATAGACAGTCATCACGATGATCGGCATTTACCTCCCAGCTCTATTCCTCATTGTTTTTGTTTTGTCTTTCTCTTTCTTATGTAGTCTATCAAGTGAAAGACGTGCATCGATGTTGATGCTGATTCATCAATATTCAACGTCATCTATCCAATTAAAAACTAGAAATATAAGGGAGACCGTGTACTACTTGCTTGAAGGATTTATGCTGAGCATGAAGGTGGGGGCACCTTGTTACGTTTAACCCCGAGGTTTTCACCGTTTCACCTGTGATAATAGGCTTCTGACATTTGTGTCATAATCATTCCTCATCCGTCACACTCTCGCTTCGGATTTTCTCCTTGTCATCTCCGGGCCCAAAAGCCTCGAAACATTTTGGTTTTGTTTTTCATTGAATCGTTTTTTTTTTTTCGATTCTGCGTTCCAGTTTTTGTTCTTTGTCTCCAGGCTTTTTACTTTCTGTTTTTACTGCTCATTTCAGTAGGAAAACAACAAAACAAAAAAAAAAAAACAAGATTGACTGCTTCATCGTCTATACGTTAACCGTTCAAACACATCGTTAAAGATATACAGGAGCTAAAAACAAAAGAATGTCGATCCCGTCCTACGATCCCGTTCTCTTGTTTTGGGAACATTTTCGGTGGGAAATGCTTTGATTTCGTTTGATAAACGTCGAAATTAAAACAAAATTTAGATGAAAAGGCAGCCGACGTTTTTCAGCTCCAACAGGATTTACGAGTTGCACAAGACGCCCTTGCAACGCGAGATAGTCGCTCTATTCTGATTGCCCTTTTTAAAAAAATAAAAACTGTAGCTATGGTAACACCTTGACTGAACTCTGCGGGCTGATTAGAATCAGCAGGTGGACATTCTATGGATGCATGCGTGTTTTGTTTTTTTCGGAATGTTTTGGCAACACGAAAATGATGGTGGCTATAATCTAATACTAATTATCCAATTCATTTAATCTTGATGGCATGTCGTGCTTGTATCCTGCGCAGAGTTTCGCTCGTTTGATTCTTTTATTTTCAAAATAAAGCCTCGTTCTTTTTTGGTATTAAATACTGTGCGTGAGTGTTACTCATCAGCTCAACGGGGTTGATTGGAAAGTTGTTGGCCATCTCGTTTCGGCAGAATGTCTCATCACGCTGCTGGAAATTTCAAAGAACTCACCATCCTTGTCGGTGTTATGTGAAAATGTGAGGGCATCCAGTAATTCCGACCTATCAAGCCGTAAAGAAACTCTGTGTATCCAATTGTGTTATTCGCTTGGATGATTGCGTCTCAAAATGGCAATGAGGATGAAGGTCAACGGTCAGCTGGCGTGACTGGAAGATTTTTTTTTGCAACGGATGAGAATTTAAATTGCTGGATGGCGTAGCTTTGTCAGCAGCGCAGATGTTTGCCAGTTGAGTGGGACATGAGCCGTGTGTCAATCTGGTAAACATCAAATGATAAAGCAAAAAAAAAAAAAACTCATTAGAATCCAAATTCATATTTCCAAAAAAAGAAAAAAAGAAAAAAAGGCGGGGATTCGATTTCATTTCTAGATAATGCTGTTTATACCTCTTTGTTACCCTTCAAATATAGTTAAGATTAATGGTCTGTAGAATTGCCTCCCCCGATTGGTTACAAGATTAAAGATGGATATCGACAACAAGGGTGGGGTTCAGAAATATGCAAAACAGATCGGCCCACCCACGGCAAATCAAGTTCACGTCACTCGCCCACACACACCCATACGCAACGTTACACGCACACACGAGGCACGTCTGATCCGAGTCAAACAAACAAAACAACTGAATTTCACTGTGACGTCTATTGATCAAACTTTATCACCTGTCTGGCTATTTAATTTAATTTTTATCTACGATCTGTCGAGTCAAAATCGCAGGTGTACAGCACCCAAGTGACTCTTCTTTCTTTTTTTCTTTTCTTATTTCTAATCTGAATGTGGCCGGACATGCGTAATAAAAGAATTCGCTTTATCTCTGGTTGGGGACAAAACTGCAAAGGGCACCCAGTTTCATTTGGATTTTTTTAGTTCAAATCTGTTATCGCAGGCAAGGACACGAAACGACCTTCCCCTATCTTGATTACTCGACTGTGCAAAGACTCCCCTGCGTTGCGCAAAGACGACGTCGACGCACTCACGAGGTCGTTTCTTGTGCTGGCCGACTAACAGCGAACTGTTGGGGGCCAACAAAGATGATGCTGGAGATATATACATTTGAATCAAACCGCTGTTTCAAACTTGACTGAAGATAAGCTGCAGACTATAAGAAAACCGCAATTGAATGTCATTGGAGGGGAGACCACCAACTGCGCAGACAATCCGTCGACTTGCGTAATGGTATGAGGACGATAACCGTAAGACAAAGGAGAAACACGAAAATAGCTGATTACAACACCAGGTGATACGCGCGTCATGTTTATGTCGTTGTGATCTTCTGTATTGTCGATCTCTGAAACCACAGGGTCAAAAACTTGCCTTTTGAGATCGTGTGTGTGTTTTATAATCGTTGGTACGGCGCATGTTTAAACTTAGCAGCGTAAAGCTAACACGAGTGTGTAATCAGAAAAAAAACAAAAGATCACAAATACGGTTGTTTGTTTGCCTACCTGTTGTTGATTTAATTGGTAATTTTATCATTTTAAAAAAAAATTTGATTTTATTGGGCTAAAAGTGAAGCAATTCGAGCTACCGAATTCGCAATCGCGATCGATTTTGGAATGAATTCAACTGATTTCACCACGCAATTTCGTCAAGGTCGTGCCCTGAGCATCTGTGGACTGTTTGGCAAAGGCTTTCATGGGAAAACTGGTTACCTATACGTAATCCTTGCTTGATTTAATCGGTAAACGGTGAAAGCTGCGCCAGTTTCAATTCTATTTAGATCGCCATGACATCATACTCCACGTCGGACAGATAAAAACCCTACGTAAACGCTAAGCTACTAATTAAAACGGGCCAGAAATTCAAAATAAATGATACATTTCAATAGTTCAGCGCCAATACTTTAAATTTAAGAATTTGTAAACATTTACGCCATTTTCGTTCCCCACCGCTTTCTCTATGGTAAAACAAAGCGAATCCGAAATGCCGTTCATTTTCTAATGTAAGGTGGAAAATATTCATGCCCCAGTTACGGCAACCGTCTCGTCGAAACGGCTCACGATTCAAGTGTATAATTAACATATTTGCGGGCTTGATTTCAATCGTGACCACTTAGATGAATCACAGTGTTCAGCTATCTCAATATCGTGGCCATTTAATTGAAAATGAAACGTGACCTTGTCTGGCTCCGTGTAACGTATACCGCCGGCAGATCATTGAGGGGGTTAAACAGTTTTTGGAAAACCCCATTTTTAACCCTTTGATATTCCAACCCTCTAGGCAGTCGTTGTTCTCCTTGTATAACTGGGCGTTTCATTTGAGCATTACGCGGTCGATTTGACTTGTCGACACTTAACTGCACTTAACGTGCCTCTCGTGCAACGTGCGCTCACGAACGAAAAGAGAGTCTTTCAAATCCTTTTCGACATGTTTACCTTTTCTTCATTTCATTTGCGGTTTCAAAAAATGTGTAAAAGAAAAAAAAAGAAAGCTCATAGACAGACACCTTTGACAGCGAATATTTGATAGCACTTATAGTTTAGTAGCATCGCTGTTTATCCGTCGTGATGTACCGTTGGCGTCTAATGCAAACGCAGATCGTGAATAGGCAAATGAAAAAGTGTGTGGCCAGACGCCAGCAGGGCCGCCTTTTACTGGAAAGAGTATCAAGGGCCGACCCAAAACGCCATGCTGACAGGTGTTAATCATTCAAGTGGAGAGAAGAACGTTCGTTACAAAAAGGAGCCTCGTTTTTGGAATAACGCTCAAACGAGAATCAGCTGACCGGGCCATTGTTCTTCTTTGTGTGTCTGTCGAATATGGTCAATGCGCAACTGACTCGCACTGCTAATGGCCAGTCGTTATACCGTATCGGCAGACTTAGCGGATAAGGCGGAGTCGGTCAGCTGACAACTGATTTGGAATTCACATCAGTTATCGACGACGTAGCTCTCCTACGCCGAGCACACCTGGTGTGCTGCTGAGACACAAGAGACTCTCTCAAGCTGACCTTCTCTCGCCTTGCAAGTCTCTCTGGCTATATCTGCTATGAGAAAAAGAGGTGTCTTCGAGCCTTAAAAATCAAAAGACGGACTCGTTCCACAGGTAGACGAAACCGAGTTCCAGCAGCAGCGGACGGCCCCAAAAAAAAAGCTCGTAAACTATACGCCAAGTTCTCCCTTTCACTTTCTAAAAAAAAAAAGGCTGCAACCTCCATCGAGTTATTTCTCTCAATCCAACATCTCCTCGGCAACCGAAACACTACGTCACCGCGTATATACATACGATAGATATATACGCACTTCCCAAAGAACCTTCGCTACCTGTATATGGGCAAGAGTCAGAGATCGGAGCGAGGGGGGGGAGTGTATTTTCCCTTTTGCTTTTCTTTCATTTTTTTTGTTTTTTATTTTCAGCTGCATTGCCGAATGCATTTACGTATAAATAAATAACAATTTATATACACAATATTTTTTCTTTTCTTTCTTTGGTTGTCTAGTGGACATATTTGTCCTCAACCTAAACTCCCAACCTTTCCGATCGTCACCGCATTTGGGATTCCGATTCAAAAGGTATGTGTCTTTTTTTTATTTTATTTATTATTCCCCTTTTTGACCATATGATTTCCCATCATCAGCTTCAGCCTCTCTCTCTTTCTCTCTGTTGTGTGTCATATACTATTTTGTTATCGCCTTGTCGAGTATTAGGCGGTGCGCATCGGCGCGATGCGTCAGTCGAACTTGCATTGCGTCATCGCCATCTTAGGAATTCCATTTTCTTTTTTGAAAAAAAAAGGGAGGAGAGAATTAAAAGAAAAAAAAAATCTAATTGAATTTAAAGATCAAAGTCGACTGGAGATTTTGCTTTAAAAAAAAACCTACGGATGAGGTCGTCACGCGCAATAATGCAAAGTAACGAGCGCTAAATGAATAAACATTTTCGAAAGTACATTTCACAGTGAATTGGCCAATAAGAAAAGTGAAGCAATTGTCTAATTCTATTCAACATGGAATTCTACAAAAATAATCATCGCCGGGTGGCATCATGAGGGTGGCGTAGGAGAGAGAGAGAAACAAAACAAACACCTTCCAATTCGGGAGAAGTCCATGTAGGTGCGCATTTAGTCCAGCTATTCTCCAAAGAACTATCTAACACAGTCTACAAGTGTGCACTGAATTGATGTATTTTATTTCAAAAATTTCCCTTCCAGCGGTTTGTTATTTTGTTTCATTCAAATGTTGCGCGTGCCTTCGCACAGATCACGGCAGTCACTCAAAAGCGAACCGGTTTAGCCAGTTCAAAAAGCAAAGCATGACTGAAGGAAACGCAAGGTTTTCTCCTTTTTTGAGGCAATTTTATGATTATACGTATCTTAAGTAGATACGATACCGCAAATAAAAAAAAATAATAATAATAAGTAAACATACATTTTGATATTCTTTCACGGGTTTAATGAGAAAGAATTCGTGACTTGAGTTTGAATAAACGAAGAGCCGGCCCGAGTGGCAGAGTATGTCGACAACATTGTCGACATGATCAGTACTGCGTGTGGTATGCTCACGAAACCATGTTGTAGGTGTTCACTTTCTTCTTCGTATTTGATCGACTATCAGCAAAAGTGAGTAAGTATAAAGAGAGTGGCGGGGCATAAGAAATCAGAGGACGAGCTATTGGCGCAACACCTTCACTTTTTTCCAACGAGGTACAATCGCAAAGACGTCGGGGAAAAAAGGAGAGAAGAAATTGAACGTCACGAAAAACCGATCAAGACGAGCTGTTTTTTGCCCCTCAACTAAAAATGCAAAAAAATACAAGATTCCAATTACGGAAAAGCGAAAATAAAAGCAAAAAGCGGAGCATAATAAATCCATAATGCATGACGGTCATCTGTTTGCGATTTCACAGATCGATAGCCTTTTGCGGTTTTCTTCTTCGTTTCTTTGCGGTCTAGATAAAACAAACACACACACACACACCATCGCATCTGGACGGGATTGTTTGGAATGTAGAAAGAAAGAAAGAACAACAACAACATGAAGAATAAATAGTGTTGCTTATTTTTTTTTGTTCTCCCAATTTATCCTGTGTGTCTAGCGCTCCGCGTTTTTTTTTACCGTTTGCGACTGTGAAATGGTGGCGGCAGCGGATGAATCACCGGCGCCGCACCGTAAAAGAACGACAGACTCACAAAGAGGAGAAGAAAAAAAAAAGACTCGAAAGAGAAACAAAAATAACGAAACGCCAATTCATCATGGATTCAAGGTGCGCGCCAGTTTTGTATTTGAAAAAAAAAAAAAAATAGCCAAAAATGCTGTGTGCGTCCTCGGACAAGTTGGTCATCAGCAAAGATGAATCAGAAGTCACGCTGGACGATGGCGGTCGAAAGGCTGAAAACGAATCATTTCACTTTCTTCAATTTTGATCTCGAGATCTTTGGGTTTATATTTAGCCGTGAATTTGTTCGGTAATGTCCCTTTTGGCAGTTGCTTTCACGCTGTATACACACACGAGCAGAGGGGTGTGTGTGTGTGTAATAGCACTAGGTTACAGGTGAGTCAATCAAACCAAGGGCCTCATTTCTTTTTTCTCTTTTCGTTTCATGTTTGAAAACAACAACAAAAAAACTCTCGCTTCGTGTGTGAGGAGGTGGGACAAACGATAGCCAAAGAGAGAGGAGGAACGCCATCAAAATATTGCGTTTTCTTTTTGTGTGTGTCTATGTGTGTGTGTGTGTAGCCCTTTTTTCTCTCTCTCTCTCTTTCTTTGAACCCTCTCTGTCAAATAACCGGACACGCATTTTGCGGGGCTAAATGTCATCGCATCCGGTGGAAAAGTCAACTGTTCGACTATTTCCGCCACGCCGGTCAATTTGGTGTTGGTGCCGAGTTCGTAACTCTTCATCCGGCCCGCCAAAACCTACCGGATTGGCACAGGTGTCCCGTATCCGCTGGCCCAACTCTCTCTCGGACGGTCGGGACGGTGTTGCGCGTCTCGCCAAGCCAAGAGGGGAGGGTTAATGGTTGCTCCCACAATGTTACGCCGTTCCATGGCCTTGCCCAAAAAGTATTTTAAAAAATCAGAAAGGAGAGAGAGAGAGAAGAGAGGAAAAAAAAACATTTGAGAGTTGAAAAGAAACAACAAAAAAAGGAGCAGAAAAGAATCGTGACGTGTTTGGTATCAATGGGAAAAAAAAAACTCTTCTCTCTCCTCTCTCTCCGGGAAGCTTATCACTAGTTTGCTGCTTATCTATAACTGGAAGAGTCTCGAAATAATGGAGGAACAAATTAAATCAAAAATAAGTCGAAAACATGGACGCCTTCTGTGTTAGCTGTCGCAGTTGGAGCAAAGGCAGTTTGAAAAACAAGGAAAATGAACTGCTGTGTCTGTTTTTCAAGTGTCTACACTTGTACGTCAACAGTGTGTGTTTCTTTGGGGGGGGGGGGGTATTACACAGGAAGAAAACCACTTCTTCTTCGGTCTGTCAATGGTGCGATAAAGAGTTGCAGCTCGCCATTTTCAATATTGACTCGACTCGTCTTGTCCAGCAATTTCAGAAAATTAAGTTTTTGAATTTTATGCCCACCCATGGCTATTTTGCTGGCATCACCCAGGGTTCAGAAACCCGCATTTTTATTTGTCGTTGACGTTCGTTATTCATTTCTATATTTATTCATTGGTTTCTCGTGTATTTTTTTTAAATCCCTTTTCATCTTCGCATTTTCTTAGTTTGTTCAAGACGCCTCTTTAACTTCGGCTCGCGTCGCCCATGACACGCGCGGTATTCCAATCGCCTTTAAGCGTCACCATCCTCAAACAAAATAAATCGAAGCCTTCTATTTGAAGAGGGTCGTATGCAATATGCATATTATTTACTGCATTTATTCCACCTATCAAATAGAGAGAGAAAGAACCGTAAAGCCGCTGCGCCCTCCCGTCGAGTGATTTGCTTTGTAATTTATACTCGTTGACTTCCAACAGGACAGAATCAAATGATGAGATATACCCATAAAAATATTGTACATCATATAGATGTGTGGCTGTGTGGCAAACGAATGCTGGCCACTGGCATTGGCTTACCTGTACACATTTATAGGTAGCCGGAGATTGTGTGTGTGTGTACAGTTTCGAAACGGATGGTAATGCGTCTTCTTTCATTCGACGCCTATACGCGGCTGTTTCAACATTTTTTTTTCTTTTTCATTTCAAAATATGGGAGGGGAATTTCCGTATTAGTCATTCACCACGATTTGCTTATTTATGCATACACGAGCGCGCGGGTTGTGCGTTTATGCATACGGTCGTTCGCATCCCGATCGCGCGCAAACAAAACGAGCAAACACCTACATTGATTTTTGTTTGTTTGTTGAAACACCCAAACGTATCAAAATTCCTCAAATTCATTGTTTCCATCTCCGATTAAAAATCTGTTGGAAGCAGATCAAGGGTTACATAACGTCAAGTTCGTTCTTTTTGAAAGCCACTTTTCCTTGTGGTGTCTCTTCCTCAGCTTGTCCTTCCATTCGTCGCCGTTGAGGAGGGATCAGCTCATTAAATCATCGGACTTGCGTATTATACATATATTTCAATAGCCTAGCATTCATTTTACACCAGCAAGCGACTTTTACATCGTATAGGAGTAGCGGCTACCAGAAAACCGGTGGGGTTCGACGTACAAGAAAGAGACGGAACTGGTGTGTTCTATAATTCATTCCGTTCTTTTTCTCTTTTTCTATCGGAGAGAGGGGCGTAGAAGAGACAGAGATAGAGAGAAAAAGGAAAGAATAAGCTCGCATGCCTATACAACAACATAAGTTGGAGGCCTATAGTTGTTTTGGTAGTCCCCCATCCAGGAGTTCCAGGGGCCATTCAAACAGGACTCAGCTTCTTCGTCTTCTTCTTCGTCAGGTGTTTGGGGTCTATGCCCTAGACACATTTCTCAATCTATCAGATAGAACCTTTTTTTCTTTCTTCTTCTTATCTGACTGACGACCTGTTTTGTAAGTAGTCTGAAGATCTATCCTTCACGCTTCATTTCTATCTATAAATTTCCCTTTTCTTTTTGTTTTCTTCTTTACAGAATTTTACTTTATCGAATGGCCTGACACGCAACGCAAGACGTTCTTTTTTTTTTCTTTTCTCCTTTTTCATTAGGAATTCGTGTGTTTGGGGACGACGATTTTGTATATCCATGTACGTATCAAATTACGTATCACAATAATGGGCCCTGTTGATGATGATGGTTTGCCCGGCAGATGAAGAGGGGCTCGTCTTTATGGCGTGCGATCCTCTCGCTAACAGCATCTCCTCATAGTTTATTTTTTTCAATTTAAATTTGTATTTTTTTTTCATTTCACCTCTGATATTCTTTTGCCTCTCCATTTCCCTATTTAGACTGTATATAAATGCCTTTCGTTTTTTCTATTTTTTTTATTACCCCAATCTTCTTTCGTCTTATCTGACGTCCCTCTTGTGTGCTGCTCCCTCTGGTCCGTGTAACACGACGAAAACACAGGCAGACGAGAAAGTGAAGGTGGACGTGTAAGGCTTAGTTGTGTTTATAATACATCAGATTAGAAGAAGAAGAAGAAGAAGAAAAAGGGGTGTATCCAGTGTTAGTATATAGCATATCTGCGAGGGCTATATATACATCGACGGCGGCATGAATATAACGAAAACAAACGAGACAAATGCCACGGCCCAATTCCTTGCCACGTTCTTATTTCGACTCGTTCACCCGCCATGGAATGTAGACTATTTCTTTAGCCTAGTTGTCGTAATATACTGCGCATACTCTCTCTCTCTCTCCGTCTCTTCGCTGTATGTCTTTCACATTATGTCTTTTCTGTCTCTTCGTGAATGCATCCAAAAAACAAAACAAAAATCAACCTGAATCGTGTGCTGGAATTGTCCACCAACTGTTGACATTGAAATCGTGAAAATAAAAATCGAAAGTTAGTCGGGGAGGTGAAGACCGCCGCTGTTCAAAAGTCGGCGCCAGTCGACGCAGACGGGGCGGATGACATTCTTCTTTCTTTTCTATCTTCCAATTCGAATCTAAATGATTGGACTGGACAGTTTCGGCTTATTTACGTCGTTGCCTATCCGAATCCTTAGTCCAAATCGGGCTAATAGCCGGACGAAGGGTCGTAATTGACCAAAAGAGTAGCGTGTGTTCGTGCGGGAGACGCATCCGCGCGTCCGTGATTCAGAAAGAAAGAAAGAAAAAAACGATGGTGAAAGCCCTACCGCGCACTCGCCGGCTGCCCTATAACCGCTCTGTATACACACACACACACACATCGCATAAGATAGATATATATACACGAGCGCATTTGAATATCCATATAGGAGAGCGTCCTTGTTGTTGTTTTGTTGCCTTTTTCTCTGTGTCTCTTATAGTCGTTCTCTCTCTTTTTTTTTCTATTTCATTTTTTGTTTCTTTTCTTCTTTCTCACTAGATATCCTTTCTTCGTTTGGTTTTGCAGCCGTTTGGTGGGACTGGCTCCCGACCCAACAGCCATTCAAGGGTCGCCGAAAGTAAAAGTTCTAACCCTCCTCCACTGGTTTAAGAAGGAAAAAAATGGCAGGTGAAGGACGCGGCCTTTTTTTATTTTATTTGATTTTTTTTTTTTGTTCATCATCATCTTCTTCTTTTGTATGTATAGACTCTCCTGCACCATATTCGTTTGTTTTAATGTTTTTTTTTTTTTTTTTGGGGGGGGGTACTCCGGACTGGTAGTTTAGGAGGGAATTCGGTAACAACCGGCAAAAGACAACAACGACTTAGAAAAAGCGTTTGTAATAACTCTCACGTAAAAAAAAAAAAATGAAAGAAAAATATGAACCCTCATAGTTTTTTTTTTTTTCTGGGGCAGCACCTTTTTTTTTTTTACTAGCCAAACATATCTGTCTTTAAAAATAACTGTGGCTTCGTTTTCCTCTTTCCAACGGGGGTGATCGTGCAACGAGCTAACTATTATGCAAAGCAGAAGCGTAATATATTTTTTTCTTTTCTTCCACCTGCTCAATGGTGATTAGGTCATTTCTAATTGGTATTTTTTTTTTTTACGTTCCTCCCTTTCTCGCCTCTCACGTTCACTCTCGATGGCGGCCATTCCGCAGACATCCAGCGCCCATTTTTTTATTTTTCAATTGGAAATTACGGGCCATAATTTTCATTGTTTCTTTCTGTTTTCTTCTTCACGTTAATTCGAAAAAGAGAGAAAAAAATGCTTGATGATCTTTTTTCTTGCTCTGCGGCAACAGCCCACACACACCCAGATGTAACGTCTATGCACACACGCACGATCACGAAATTATACCGGGTGGCTAACACCCGCGCGCTTCGCTCAGCAGCGTATCAGAAATTGTCGGGAGAGTATGTAGAGGCATTTCAATTGATCATTAGAAAGCCCAACCGGTGATTTTCAAATGGCCATGGTGTTGTAATTCGTTATGATATAAAGATAACAGTAATAACGTCATATACACACACCAGGCTGGCATTTTCTATGCCAACTATAAAGCCCCGAGACGCAGCGGACACACTCGTCTCGGTGGTAATCGACCCAATTTCCCGAAAACACATTAGGCACGTGAAAAGGCATTTAGAATGGACGACACACTTACCGTCATCATTGCAGTTATTAGACGACGTACGCAGCGTTGAAAATGGGAAGAATAAATCTTTCAAGTTTTCGTTTTCTGTTCGGAGTGTTGTGCGTTTGATCTTGAAAAGCGAGTTTTATTTCGAGGTCAAAGATGTGTCCAGTTTTTGCCAAAACCGGTCGCCATCCAATTCGAGTGCTTCTTTCTTTCAAAACACACAACAAAAAAACAACACACTAACACACACTAACACACACCGACGTCAATACGCACTTGAACTATGCGAGCGCAGAGAAATTAAACAATTTTATATTTTTTTTCAAAATCAATTTATTTTCTCGAAAATTGCGTAGACGAAAAGGTGCAAAGTCAACTGTTTTTTTTTTTTTCAAGTTCGAGTAGGCCTTGATTAGTACAACTTGCAAACGAAAAGCCCGAGATGAAACGTATCGTCTCGTTCGGATATTAAGATCTCTTGTGCACGTCACCCCTTGTTGAATGAAAAGAAACAGTTTTTTTGTTAGGCAGAAAAGCTAATTGAGCGTGAGAGTAGCCACCAGCTTTCGAGCTGAGGGGATTCGAACGAGTGGGGAGAAACAGCTTGGGAGCTCACGTGCTCTTCTGTCGAGAGACTCGAACCGCCTGCTGCCGACTCGACGCACGGGCCAGGTCAGAATGAGACTCTCTAGTCCCTGTCGACTAGCGCACACACTCAGATGGGCTGCGAGCCAAGGTAGGCGGGCAGGTATACATAAAGGTAGGTAGATGAGAGGGGGAAAAAAAAGGGGGGAAACGCAAAAGGCAAAAAGAAAAGTCAAGGTGGGCGCGGTTCATGTCTCTCTCTCTTTCTACTTGGAAATGGGGAGCGGGACTGGAGCTGCAAGGAGCGCCCACGTTCATTTTCTCCAGGAAGACCTAAGAGAAGAAAGAAAAACACACACACACACACAGAGCAAAAGAAGATTGAGAAGAGTCGGGAAATAACAAGGAACTTATCCGCCCTGAAAAAAAGAAAAAACAAACTTTTTTTTTTTTTCTTTATCTTCTTCTTATTTTCCTGGGCAGGGATTTTTTTTTTTTCACGTGTGTGTGTACCAGCAGCAAACACGGCAGCAGTGACTGACCCAGCCACCACCATAAACCGTAAACCGTTGCCACCCATTCACTAATAGGTAGCCCTTTTTTTTTTTTCTTTTTAAATATTCTTTGTTTGTTCCTTATCATTTTTGTTGATGTTTCTCCGTTTCTCGTGTTTCAACTATTTCAAAGCGTTTTAGAAGCGCGGGGACACAAGAAGAGACGCACACTTGGAATGAAGACGGAGAGGAAATGAAAACTCGGCTGACGTAATCTTCAAGTCATCATTTCGGCTCCTTCTTCTGTGTGCAATGGCTCATCAAATCGTTAAGGAAGAAAAGAAAATTGAAATAAGTGGAGGATAGCACGAGATAAATACTCTGCTTCTCTTTTCCATCTTCATCTCGTCTGTTATGTTCTTGCGTGTTGTTCGTTTGGTTGTTGTTGTTGCTTTGATTCTTTTTTGTGGCTGCTGTCGGTTCTTGTTGTGCTACGTGACGACCCGCCTCGAGGGCGTGCATCGAAACGGCCACATAGCTGTGATGATCTTAAACCATCGAACGCGCTTGATTGAATCGCCCCCGTCTACGTGCCGTATTTCATTTGTTCAGTCAAACGATAAAACGAAAGGAAATGGGTAAATTGAGGATAGAAGAAATACACTAGACGTATATCCAATCACGGCAGTTGTTTTACACACGAAATATATACAGTTAATATAAATATAAATATATTTTTTTCAATCAAACTAACCTTTCCTTTCGTGTTGGCTCCTCTGTATGATATAAACTTTGGTTTTATAACATGGCCTTTTTAAAAGAACAGAATTTTGAATCGACTTGTTTTGGGGTTTTCAAAATCCTTGTTTTCATCTTAACCACTTTCTCTCTCGTCTGTCGATCTCCATCCCTGATTTCTTTTTTCCGATGTTTGGAGAAGAACAATGTCCAAACGACCGCAGATGATTCACGATCGAAGCCCGTCTTCCCTTTTCATATTTACAACTGTCTTCCTCCACATGTATACACCTTCGAATTGAGAGTGGTTTAGACAATAAGCTTATCGGCTGCCATCAAGGGTTAGAACCATCTTTGTTTTTTCTTTTTTTTTCAGGTCCTCTCACTCCAACTGATGGCTAAAAGGGGAGGAATAGAGCCGACTCCTCTTGTTTTCTTCCGTGGGGGCGCCCTTGATTGTGAATGTGGAATGTGCTGCGTCGTGTTGTGTAGTAGCCCGTAGAAAAAGGTCCGGGACGCGCGTTCGAAAACCTGTAAACACACGGACAGGTGTTTATCCAGCGTAGATGTCTCCATCTAGATATAGATATATAGGGGGAATGCATATGGTGATGTGAAGAAGGGGGGGCAGGACCCAATCGGCACGCAACGTTTCTAAACTCATCAGCAACAGGATCGATCGAGAAAAACAAAAGGGAAATCAACATAAAAAAACAAAACAAAAGCGGAGCCATTCAACTCGAAGCCAAGTCCATTTCCCAAATAGAAACTTGGATGACGTTGTTAGGCAGTTTGTTTAGGGCGTTTGGTTGATCATTGGGTTGAGCATTTTTTTTTTTTTCTTTATTCATCAGTTGGGTTTCTTCCATCATTTGCCAGGTGGGAGGGGATCAGGTATTGCATCAAAACCGATGAAAGACAACTCGTCTAACTTTGCAATCATTTTTCTCCGACCCTTCGGGGCCAAGGAGGAGGAAACCGATCATCATTTGTTTTCTTCGTTTCTCTTTTCCAAGAATTTTGTTGTTTCGCTTTTTCCGTTTGATGGCGACTCCCGATTTTGAACGCGACCGAAAATGTCCTCATTAGAAAAAATTGTTTTCACTCGTATTTTCGTCCGGCAGTTACGAATTCGTGATGCGACGTGAAAACGGGAGGGAAAAAGAAACGTCTCCCACTCAAAAGAAAAAGAAAAAAAAAAGAAGAACGACCTGCTGTTGAGACCGAAAATGCCGTGCGTGCATGTGCCGTACTGCTGCGGGACTGACATGCCGGGGCTATTCAGCTTACGTTGTTGTTTTTTTGTTTTTTTATGGACGTGGTGGGAGAATTAAGATAGATATTCTTTAACAGTGGCATCCGCGCATAAAGTAACGGTGTATTTTCGTCCGCACAATGACACAACTATAAGCTGCGTTTATAATGAGACGTCTAGAAATAGAATTGACAAGTATGAAAGGTTACGCCGTGCCTTGCTGGGCATGAAAAAAATCTGACACACACACACACACACACACAAACACGAAAGAACGAAGCCAAAACAACAACGCAAAGTGAGATTGAGCTAAACGTGAGCTTCAAAGAGAGAGAGAGAATCTAAAGTAGAATACGAATATTTATCGCGTGAATGGATCATTCACGTCATCCCACACGACAGCCCAGGATATAAAGAACAAAAAAAAACAGCATTGCAATGTTGTCGGACATTCAAGGTCCGTCTGATTTAAGAGACAATCGGCTAAGAGCATAAGTATAGGTAAATCACGCGCGATGTTTGAATTTCTTTAATAGAAAAAAAAAAAACGAAAGTCAACTTAATCTTGTTGATATCTTCTTATTTTACTTGACTCGCCGATCCTTTGTGTCTCGACTGTCGCCATGTTGACAGAAAATCTAAAGATGAAAGGCGCAAGGTCCAGTGACGATGACACAAACTATTTCAGTCAACACATCAACTGAGGCGGCCATGAAGAAAGAGTGCCATGTCAATTTTCTGTCCGGCTCGTCATGTGTTCCGTCCTTTAAACGCCACGAAACCAAAACAAAAACGCCGACATGATGATCCATTTTTGGCGTGTAAAGAATGTGAACAGAATCAATGGATATATAAGATACCGATAATAGATAAGAGCCTTTGCTTTGAGTTATGCAGCCAGGTGTCACATCATTGCTCATTATTGGTTTAATCTGTGCGAAACAAATTCGAATTGCTTAGTTCACGAAAACGCGGCCGGGTTGTGGCCCCCTCCGTTCTCAGTTTATTTTTTTGCGAGCTTGGCTTTCCGTCCTGGATGTTTGGCCTACAGCGATTTGAAATTTGGCGGTGACGGCTTTTGCCTTGTAAAATGCCAAATGAAAGGCAGATGCATAGTACATATATATACGCAAAAGGTATAAACAATAGAGCACTCTGTCGACGCCCTTCCTTCCTCTTTCCTTATCTCTGTTTGGTTTGAAACATCAAATGGCAACACACAAAATTGACCCTCCCTAAATACGGCCATTGTATTGCGCAAGCTTTTTGGCTGCCAGACTTTGATCAAAAGGTTACAATTGACAAATGCGATTGCGTAGGTGAAGTGTGTATGTAGACGTAGCGCACGCATTAGCCGTTCATCGTTCGACAGCAACTGCTGATGTTGCGCACACACGACGGAGAACACGACGACAACAAGTATGATGTATATGCAACAGAGGGAATCGCTTTGTTCAGTCATGTGGCATCACGTGATTTTTGATTTGAATGTCCATAAAAAGGGGAAACGATTCAATTGTTCGCACCGTCTGAGAGTTACGATGATGATTTTTCCTTTTCATTCGTCGTTCGTTCGCATGCCCAAGAAAACAGACAGCAATAAGACACACGAAAGAGAAGATTTTTGTTTGCAAGAGGCGACCCCGTCGCGATGGCCGTAAATCATTCTTCGTCCGTGCTGAACCGGCACCGCTTTTTCTCTCTCTGCCTTGTGCGGTTTGAAATGTCTGATGGGCTTCGATTGTGTGCGGTAACCCCCGAGGTGGTCGTACTGTTCACAAAAAATAACGAAATACCAATACAAACGTGTACAGGGCTATTCAATCGTGAAGGCGCCTCGTAGAATTTGAATACATCAGGAGAGGACAAAACACTTGATGACGAGGAATAAAAAAAAAAATAATAATGCCAGATGAGAGAGAGAAGAGCGATTACGTCACTCATCAAGTACTGAGAAACTTTCACGGCTGTGGTGGTACGGGCTCGTGCCGCATTGAGTGAAAATGCTGCCGCGTGACGATTCGAATAGAGTTACACTATCACCCCCTACCACACAGGATCTAGGCTGTTGCCATGGACACTTCCTTTGAATGTTTCAATGCAAAAATGTTTAGACATTCTTCAATGGAATTGTTTGTGCCATTCTTTCCCAGCGCTTTCGTGTTAGAATACCATAAAGAAGCAGAAGAGATCATCGAAGGGGGAGGTTACACCGGACTTGGCGAATCAAAGATGAGCGGATTGTATGGACGCGTGACGCTCAAATTCAACTCTTTAACATTGGCGTGTTGTACGGGAGAGAGTCAGCCAGAATATAAAAAGAGAGATGTGATAAACAACAAGAGGGTCAACGGGTCAAGGAGGACATTTCGTGAAAACAAACTGCTTCTCTTTTTTTTTTTTTTCTTCAGATTTTTTAGTTTGCCATCACTGGCCAAGGATTTCTCTTTTTTTTTTTTTCGCTTCTTCTCCTGCCCCTCTTTATGTGTGTGTGGTGCCCAGGGAATGCCGAGGCAGCTCCCGGTGGAGCCGCTTACTCATCCAACCCAGTTGGGATGGAAAAGGGCATTCGTCGTTTCTGCCATCACGAGGAGCCCATTCATTTCTGCACGATGCCCTTATGTTCGACTTGCCCGAGATGGTTGACTCAAAGGGTCATCCACGTTTAGACAACGGCACGAGCACGACGGGGAAAATCGTCTCTGCCAAAGCGATTTTGTCTGCGCTACAAATATACAAAGCAATTTCGATATAATGAGATGCGCGTGAAATATTCAAACGCCAATTACTTTGCGAGGGGAATTACACAAGCGGCTGGCGTGCGATTCGATAAGAATAGAAAACACATTTAACCGTCTCGCTATAAATTGATGAAATTTCATTTCACGTTGAGACGATGGAAAGAAAACAAAGTGTGACGAGAATGGGTTCATCAGCAGCAACAGCCCGAAGCCGATTGAGAGAGAAAACATTGTCGGAGAACTGATGTGGCAAGAATGCCCCGAAATGATTGCACAGATGGGTCTTAGACGTGAAAAAATGTCGACGACTTGTTTGATAAACTTGTCTGTATTTCTTTTTTTGACGAACGTTTTATTCCTTTTTGCTGCTCGTTTATTAGATGGCAAAAAATTATTCTCATTTTTTGTGTATGTGTGTGTGAGGGGGGTATACATGGGTACAATACAGAAAGGCATACATGTTTCTCACGCTCCCGCGTGTCACGGGCGAGAATAGCGACCCCTCTCTTTAGTTGGTTTCACTTCAGAAAAGAGAGTTATAAAAAGAGCGTTTTTTTTTTTTTTTAGATTTTTCTTTTTTCAAAAATACACGCGTGACCCCATTTCGGCGTCGTCTTCTCAAACGGAGAACAATGCTGATTTTGCCTGCTTGTTTCTTTTCGGGTCTATTACGTGCGAGTCGTTCGTTCGTCCTGTCTGTGACACCCAACCTTCATTGCCGTTATATTCTTTTCAAGAAATGGCGGTTGAATGAAGGTGGCACTACCGCGGGTATATTAAAATACACACACACACACAAAAAAAGAGTACTATATAATGGACGTAACTTGTTTTGCGAAATTTGACTGCGACACAAGATCGTGAGCCATTCGAAATTATCAGCAGACAGCAAACAAAAAGAGTTTCGGTCGAAATTGACTGGTCGTCGTCGTGGACAAATACGGATTGAAGGGGGTCCGTTTTGCGTGTGTGTGTAGTGCCTCTGGTGGTGAACGTCCGGCCCGGTTTCGTCCATTTGCAAAAAGGTAAAAAACAAACATGGAACTACAGCAGCACCTGTCTCGACGGTGGATCGATTGTTCTGATTGTTTTCGCGAAAGAAATTCAAAAGGGCTGCCCCTCATTATCTTCACCATTCTTATTGCGGTTTTGAGAATTTGGAATACATTTTTCAGATAAAGAGAAGCAAAAAAAGGGAAAAGAACGATCGAAGAAATCCAACCAGAACAATCATCCGGAATAACAAGCTACCGGGAATATGGGATCGGGTTTTATGTGTGTGGGTGAGAAAGGTTATTAAATATGCAATCATTTCTTCTATAGACCGACGTGGCTGCAATTCTCGATAACGATCCCTTATCCGCTAGACTGTCCCTATTTGATTAAACTAAAGAAAAACCCGTTGAATTGAAAGCAATCAAACGTGATTTTTGGAAATAGAAAATAGGCAGCCTGAATTCCAGACGATGCGGTTGTTTTTCTCTATCGTGTAGCGCTAGATGGTGCGGCAGATTCCCGAATTCACGGCCGGAACACGCCCACTTTCCACCTGAGCGACCTTGTCGAGAGAAATAAACCCCGCTCCGTTGTTTGAATGTGGAGGGGAAATCGTGTAGTAGTTACACAATCACGACCGACAACTGGTTATTACCTGCACGCACGAGAACCCAAGGAGACGCCATCTATCCGTGCAGAATCCGAACGTTTGAACGAACGCCACGGAATTCGTATAATGACCAACGCCGTTAGGCTGAACGGCGATTCCAGAAAAAGGATCAAATAAACCCTTATTATTATTTTTTTGTCTACTGTAACGTGAGTCTTCACGAGGCGTCGATCCCATCAGCAACGAATGTCTGTTCGTTTGAAGTGATTGCTTTACACTATACGATCACTGTCGAATTTGATCCTTTTAGGAGTACGCATCCAATAAGCATCGGCTTTCGGATAGGATGACATTGAAAGCGGCTGTTTTGCTGCTGATATTAAATAGGAGGTCTGTGATTACAAAATCCCTTGAATCTATTTTCCCGCAACGTCCATTAGCATGCGTGAACTTACACCCCCAGAAACCCTATATACGTACACAGCTAACATATCTATATCACCGATGTCGAAGCTCTTTGATGATTGCCTTTTACGAAAACTCAATTTGTCTTGCAAGCGCAGACGTATACTGTGTAGCCTTTGCTAATTATTTATTATTTTTATGTTTATTATCTTTGTCGTGTCCCATTTTTGTTGTTGTTACAGAATCCATTATCTATGAAAAAAAAGGGGCCTTTAGCTCTGCCTCTTTTCCGTCTAACGACCTGAATGGAATTTGGGTAAAACAATAACAAGCGAGTTTCAAGCTACTTCGACGTTTGTCTTTGCCAAAGGCCGTGTACGATGCCGCCCCTACAATGCTAAATCCCATCAATGATTTTTAATCCTTCGTTTAAAAAGAAAAAACCTCCCTTAAAAATTGTTGGTGAAACATAAAGGAGGTCGTACTAAAACAAAAATAGAATATTTGTGTGGAAGTTCAAACTGCACAAATGCATCGGAGAAGCCAACTTTCGTGCTGCATAATTGATTCATCAGGATAGATGACCTTTTCGCCCATTTGGCCAATGATTAGTTTAACGATTTCGACCATCCCCTGAAAACTATATATGGCCCATAGCGTTCGTGATGTAAAGAAAAGGTAAATCGGTGTTCGTGATATATGATGATACAGGTAGGGAAGATTCACTTAAATCAATGACGTCGTCACTTTAAAGGCGCTTAACGCTCGAATGGTACGCGATTGCTACTAGGCAACCTGTTCTTGTAGACCTTTTCCTTTCTCCTATGGGGGAAATTGGACAATTGGTCTTTGTTCCACGGACCTCTGCTGTCTAAAAGATTCACCCTGTTACACAGAATCTATACTGCAACCAATGACACGTAAACAAACTATAAATAGGCTAGTCTATTAGACTTGTGCATTTTGCCGTGGAAGGGAAACTAGCATTTCTCCTTCTTGTATAATTGATGCTATTTTTATGTTTTAATAGGATTTTCTATCGTTGGAATAGCAATGGCTGCTAAAAGCCAATGAACTTGTAGTTTCTTACTTGATGAGACGATATCTTACGTCCTGTTCTATTAATCGCAACGTAACTGCAGAAACAATTGTTTTATTACAAGTTAGGTAACACACCCCTATGGTGTTTGGGAGGCACTTGTCGTTTGATTGAAACTGTATAACTAAGTCCCTAAAGGTCGTCTGTGCGACACATCTATGTGCAGCACTCTTGGTTTCAATTAGAAGCTCTGATATTGCTTGACCCATAATGTAGTCTAGTCGCGTCTATTGAGTTACTCTCATTTTTATGGCAACTTAATCAAATGGATGTGCCACACGAGGCTGAGGACAATGCGCAGTTGAGACGCTAATGAAGGAGGAAAACGGAGTCATTGCAGCAAAGTCCTTGTCATTCATTGTTTTGCCAATCAGCCAAAAAATGAAAGAGCAAGTGTTAACCAACTATTGTGAACCTCCAGAACTATGCAAGAATCTGCGCTTGCATAGAATAAAGAATTCAACTTACAGAACGTCAGTGGAGTTGACACTAGAAGTTACGCGAATCTTGCGCTCACCAGCCAATAATTTAATGCAAACATCATTGATCCTGTCCGACAATGTCCAAATTAGTTTTCTAAATGGAAAGATGTGCATTTGCATCATGACTCATGAGGCTAGAAAACATTGTACATAGTATTTTAATGAGCTAGACAGCAGCAATGAAACGTGCCATTTTCTATTTGTGGTTTCAGCGAGAATGCGGCACATAACTAACATTGCGGAAGCCTAGTGCGCATAACTGGGGAAAAGAAAACATAAACAAGTCTCGATCCAGGTTTAGCACCGTAATAGGAGGCGGTCGGCCGAAATGTCACACTCTATTAGCATACCGCTGATTATTATTTGCAAATGAGTATAGCGATTCTAGAAAGAAAAAAAAAGCGCAGCGTTATACTGCCAAGTTAAACAGCTAATGACGTGGCAGTCTTTTATTAGCCAATTTATAGTAAATGCCAATAGGGTACACACACACACCGACCTGTCGCCCAGTTACACAGGCCCCATAAACACTTGATGCCGTTGTACTTTTTTGGGTATGCAGCGAAACGAACGGCAAAAGATGCCGTAAAACAATTAACGTCATCTTAACCCTGGAGAAAGCGCAATTTTTTATTGCCAGACAGGAGAGGAATAAGCAAATATTCCCTTTGTGATCATCAAAATATGCTATGCCCTTATATCCAATATTGAGGCCCGAGTATTTTTCAATGGATAGCTTGGCTTCTTTGCAATAACATTCCTCTCCATTTGTGTGTGTGATTTCTCTCTTGACTTACGTACATATATCGAATTCATTTTATTATACCTTCTATAAGGGTGTTTGGCTTCTAATGATTCTTTATGTACAAATATTGAACTGCAGGATAATAAAAACGCTTGGAGAGTTGCAGGGCCAGCGTGTTCGACATTTACATGTATTGATTTTTCTGTTTGCTTTGTTGCGTCTCTCATTCTTATTCGGTGGAGAGACGTAGCAGATTAGCCTACACATCGGTTATATTAAATCGGCTGATTTCATTGTGATGGGCTTGTGTGACTCGCCGTCACATCGATGGCTGATCATCATTCCATTCTTCATTTTCTTCTCTCTTTTCAATGATGCATTTTTTTTTTTTTTCCATTTTTTTGTTGGCCTTAGGATCACAGTCCCCGGGTTCCTCCGGTTTACGTTCCGGTTTGTCTTATCTTGACGACGATAAAAGGGGGAAAAATGGACAGAGGGGACGGTGCAATGACAAAAGGTATATAATAAAGGAGGCGAGAAAACTTAAAAGGAAAAATAATGACAAATATAATATCAAACGAAAAAGATTGCGTTGTGCATAATTAACAATACACACGGACAGCATTTTGTTTTCACGTACAGTACACAAACATAAGGAAAATAATTGCTATTGATAATTCAATTTTTGCTTTTCGGATGGCTATTTTCTGAACCCCCCGATCGGGTTGGTACAACTTCTTTTTTTTCATATAACAATAAAATATATGTGTATGCAAATATCGGTCATAAAGTATACATTAAATGATAAATAAATAGACGGGGAAATGATTGGATGAATTGGACATAAATAAAAAAAACGGCTACATTGAAACTCACAAGCAAAATGAGGATCACCTTGCACGGAATAGTTGGTGTATCGCATTATTTTTTTTTCTAGTTTTGTTTTTTATTGGGACAGATAAAGTGAAAGAGAGAAGCTATTTAGCGGCTGCCATATCAAGCGGCAGGTATATAATATCCTATGCACATTATCTTTAGTGATGAACGTCAAGAACCGTGCGGAGAACATTGTTCGAGCGCGATACCTGCATTCACGCGTGTCGCGAGAACATGTTTATGGGATATACACATAGGAGTCAAAAACATCCGGCTTGGTGACTAGAGTTTTTCTTTTTTTAGCGAGAAACGAGAGAAGGAAGGAAGAATTTAAAAAAATCTAAAATAAAACAAAAGGCCATCCATTTCACAAATATCTCAGATCTGATGGCGCGATGATCGAATTCACATCGTTTACATCGAGAGGAATGACTGTGGCGGTCAAAACAAGAGCAGCTTACGTGTAGGAACGGTTTGAGAGGGAATTCCAGTTCAGTTTTTTGTTTGTTTGAAATGAGTAAAAATTAATGCCGTTGAAATCCGAGATTCAAAATCCAAAAGAAGTTTGTTTTGTTTGTTTTTTTCTTAGACGAAACGCCGTGAAAAGGGGAGTAACGAGTGGGTCACCGAGTCCTGATCAACGGATTTTGTTGTTGCCACGGAGGTAACGCCAAATATCGTCGTATATCTCTTCTTGACTTTCAGCTGCCTTTCGGTCTTCCTCCGACCGGCTGCCGTTGTCCATCTGAGCGTCCATCAGCGATCCGTCCGACTCTTCGTCTTGACTCCTCTTCTTACGGCCACTGTCGTCCACAAGAGCGCAATTAGACACAGCATTTTGGGTGCAAGCTTTATCGAAAAGTGGATGAACACTTACATTTTGGACGGGTCGACGTAGCCGTAATATTTGCCGGACGATGAAGACATCTTGCCTTTGAGACGGGCCAGAGCCAATAAAGTCTGTAGCTCTGCCAATCGCTGATCGGACACTCTCTTCTGTCTACTACCCCTGTAATAGTCACAATGAAAATAACCAGAGATCAATAAACGAGAATGCAAATGAGATGCTTATAAATGTATAGTTAGCTTGTTAACTATAAATAATCTTCAAAGGGATCATGGAAACTTACCTCCAGGACGGGTAGGCCTGAATTGAGACGGCTAGAAGACTGAGAACAATCACCGCTATAAGAACAGAATGAGTTGATTTCTGATGCATTTTTCTTTTGTTTCCTTGACGACTGGAACTGCTGATGCTCTTCTCCGATTGTCGTCCTTTAATGAAACGGCGATGAAACAGGCTCGTGTTCGAAAGGACAGAGTACAGAAAAAAACCCGGAGAAATAGGCAAACTGGCGATAATAGGCTTTCACAGTTCCTTGAAACTCTCAAAAGAAGATCGAATGTTGAGGTCGACAGATGATACGTTTCACTTCGGCTGGAACTGGTGACTCTGCGTGAAGAGTAATCCGAACCGAAATCCAATAAACAGGTTGCTTACTAAACAATTTATGTTGTTTGTTTCTTTATTTTTCCTCTTCTCGCTAACTGAATTCGAAAAATAACTTGAAATAAAAAAGGCGGCCAGCGATAATTGTGTCGGGATAGAGCGTGAAAAGAAAAAATCAAAAGGGTGGAGCTTTTTCCTTCCCAAAACAATCAGCGAGTGAATGAAAATAAGTCAATTGCTTTTCCTGCTGAATCGTGTGAACTAGCTTGCGCGACCAGCTGTGTCTGTATGACGTTCCTTACTGTGGATATCGTGGTATTTTATATACGGCAAGCGACGGCTTCCCCTAGACCCCACGCCCACCTAGGGTATAAGCTTATCTCATCGTCAAGCGCGCGCCTCTTTCAAAGCCCGGCCCGCGTTCCCACTGTGTAACGCCGCCTCACCAAGTCTGCGGTCAACCCATTCTTCCCTCCTGTTGCAATTTGATCTAAGAAATAAGTAAAAAAAATGTATTATTATCAAAAGACAAGCTGTGACGGAAGACAGGGTTGGCCCCTTTTTTTTTGGTTAATATTCTTTATTAATATGTAAATACAATAATGACGTAGTTCTAGTTCTTTTTTTGTGTGTGTGTGTGTTCATTCTTAGCTATTAATCGAGATGGCATATCATGAAGAAACAATATACCATATCTTTGTCTACCCACGCAGACACACGCAGAGCAAGCCCCATTCGAGTTTCTTATGAAATACGAAGACTTTCACGAGGAAAAAGAACAGGATCGTGCAACTTGTGTAAAACACGCATCCCGCTGTGATAGTCTACATAATATATTTCAACAAAATAATAAAATAAAAAAAAAGGTAATAACAGAAACCTGTTGGAGAATTTCACGTTTCATCAATTGACGTCACAACCTATTGTGAGGAGTCTCCCTCTCCATGTTCCAGGTTTTCCGCCGGTTTGCCGTGACGACATTAGTCAAGATTCTTAGCGGCTTCCACGAGGTCACGCCGCCCGAAGGAGAACTTTCGCACCCGGCGCTGAATTTCCCATTGGATCCATTCCCTCTATATGGGAAATTCAACCTCGTTATCTCCGCCGTCTGCATTGCAATCCCGCGAGCGGGTCCCGTCTTTTTACATGCCACATATGGTTCTAACACGTTCCGTAAACGTACTGCACATACTGAACGAAGGGACACGGACCGCGAGCGGAACTTGTCCCTTAGCCGACTTCGTTTTGAAACATGTGACTTGGGTGGCGCAATGACGTTGATGCTTTCAATGAAAAATGTAGACAAAAGAAAGAGAGAATTAGAAAACTGTTATTGTTGATTGCATCAGAGTTTTTATTTTTGTTTTATTTGTCCTGTAAAGGGTTTTGAACAGACCTATCAGCATTCGATCAGTGTCACTTGAGTTCTCTGGGGGAAAAACAGCAAACAGTAGTGTGCGTTGAGAACATTCAACCACATATAGAAGGAAATCTTGTTGCTAGGGCGTTACAGAGGGAAACAAATCAATTCGATCTGTTCAAACTCCAAAGGCAAAAAGCTTTTCGTTTTTATGGGATGATGGTTTGCCGCGGTAGCATGCCACCCATCGTTACGTCATCCGTTCAAAGTCCACTAGATTTACACAAATTTTTTTCTTACAATCTCCGGACTGAATAGGGGAAAAAAATAAAATTGGATGAATGTGACGTAAAACTCTCACCCATTTTTATCGATTCAAAAGCAATTACTAACAACGGCGATTGAAGATCCGGTTCTGACGACGTGTGGATGTTGATATTGCAGGAAAATCACGCACCAGCCGACCCGAGAAACACAACAAAATCGATGCTTCAAAACGATCGAAAAATGAATGAAATATTATAAGCAACCACCGAGCCACTTCATCATGTCAATTCATCCAAAAACATACGGTTGGATGCTGTCCGGACATAATGCAGACTCTAATCGAATGCAGCGACACGCCATTGCAAGGGCCTTCTTCACGGTGAATCATCTGACGGGCCGCATCGAGCAAGTTCTTGTTTGTTCCGCTGTGTGCCATGAGATATAGTGACAAGTTATATCTGTGTGTTTACGGTGTATCGCATAATAATGAAAACAAAACGTACCCTACACTATACGGCCCTTGAATCGTTTGTAGGGGCGTGTCTGCGTGAGAGCGGTAGAACATAAATGTAGCGCGTGACTCCATCATATAGGACGCGTTTATTTATGGAGTCCGGTTTAAATGGGGATGCGCTTTTTGACGTAAGAAATGGCGACGGAAGTCTATGACCCGACCATGAAAGGTAGAGAAGATGGGCCCTTTATTTTAAACGGTCCTATTCTACAATGCCAACATAAGGAAATTTCGTGAAAAAAAAGGAAAAACAAATCTGAAAATGGGGGACGACGTTTAGCTAATGTTTCAGCCCTGAACCGGACGTGATAGACAAGTAAATCACCTTTACACGCCAAGACACTTTTGAGCGAGAAGGAAAAAGAGAAGAAAAACCCAGGGAAAATTCCCGAAATGCAATCAAACGTGTCAAGGCGAATCGGAACGTGAATAAAGGCGTGTGTATAAGGAAAGGACACGCGTTTGTCCGTATTGCTTTTGTTACACAGGCGACGATGACGAGGATCAAACTGTCCAGACAAAAGAAAATCGGGCTTTTAGCTTTTATCTTCATGACGAACGTGCGACCTTTTATCTTCTTTTTTATTGGACAAGTACTTCCCCCCCCCCCTCTGTAAGTAAAAAAAAATAAAAAGGACAGCATATTATGTATGTACTGCACGACGGGATAATTCGAAAGCCATTCGTTTTATTGGTGAAACCGCTGGAAATTCCCGCAGCTTGTAATCACGATGTTCATCTATAGTTTTGTCTATTGTCGTATTAAACCCAATCATGGACGCTAATGAGTTATCTGTTTTATAGCCATATCAAAGCCAATTGTTCTAGAAAATTTACGTTGAAAGAGCGATTCAAAGTAAGGGAAGCGTGTAAAGATAACCGCCATATAGAATCTGTAAGAATCCCACACCTGTTGCAACTTAAGTTTCCAATTGGTTTGTCATTATTTATCCGGCCGTATCCAACTGTAAGCGTGATGTGATGACGCTTTCGGATGCATTGTGTAATTAAGAAATGATAAAGGTTATAAGATTGAATCGATACTTTTTCAAACCTATAGACGAGGTTATAGTATTGATATGCTAGACTATACTCAAGTTTCTTCTAGACTAAGTCAACTTTCATTTAACCTAATTCGTGCATTCTGTATATCTGATGGAGATTTTTTGAATGATCTCATATATACCACGTCATCCGGAAAAACCAGCGATTGGCCAGCACATTTGTATGCCAGGCAGACAGGTAATAAAAATTAAGGTACAACTCCAGAATAAAATAACATCTGCTATCTGCAGTTTGCGAAATCTTTGACAAACAACCGTGTAGCCTGTTAGGGGTGTTCACCGACTTAACCATTCCCGAAGCCAATTACAGATCATCGTCAGGGGGCTACACTGCAATTTATTTAGGCTATTTTTGCACGTCAAATAGCGAGAAAGAATAAATATTTTCTCAACTAATTCTTGTAGCTATGACCCTTCCCTTGTTAGCCATTGCTTTCCGTTATTTATTGGGCTGCCACATGTCGACTTGATTGATTATAGGGCCCAATTACAGAAACTCCATTGGGGAAGCAGCTAGTCGGCGTGCAAAAACGACGTCCTTTCACCCCGATGACGCAAAAGACGGAAGAAAAAGAAAGGTGCGAATGGGAAAGGCACATGCGAGAATGGCTTACTGCACCTCATCTTCCACTTCTTATGATAAGCAGGTGCTGATTGCTGCCTTAAGATTTATTCTGGAAAACTTCATTTCAATCTTGAATCATTTTCTAGGTAGATTGAAACGCGTGTTTTCGAAGAAAATCAAAACCTTGCCCAGCAAATCCTGACAACTTCATGATGAATTGGCGATGAAAGCATCTAGTGCGATCAATCAAGCCAACCGTATCTTGGGGTCACACTCGGCAAAAAACTGGCCATCTGTTTTTTCCCCTTTTTTTTTTGCCAGAAATTCGTGAGACTGCGGGAGTGTCGTAAAAGCGGCCTTTTGCGTCATCACCGCCAGGAAGAGAAAGGTGGGCTCGTACGAATCAATGAAAAAAAGGAATAGCAGTAAAGACAGTTAATTGTATTTGATGAAACAAGTAGCTGTTTTCGTATAAGGAAACGCCGAATCGTCCCAGTGACGCTAATGGAGTTCTACGAGAGCTAAATAGTCAATAGGGTTTTTTTTTTACTAATGGTTCTTATTCATTCAAACTGTATACAGAATGTGTGCCTTTTACCATCAAGCAACATTCAGACACAAAAAAAACGTTTGGCAAATGCTTACAGACGGTGATTGGAATATCAAATCCCACGGTTTGAAAAGACCATGTTTTTGCCTTATACAATTTTTCTAAACGCTTGGCCTGTTTTTTATAGTGAGCAGTAATCTCATTGCACGGTTTGCAAAAGCCGAATGTTTGCTCATAGATGCATGGAATTGGTCGTGACGTATAGAACTAAAATGACCATTTTTTGGAGTCTTAATTTAGATTCAGTTGCTTTTCTTTTTGCAACGTAGGCAAGACATTATGTTTTACATCTTCTGGCTTAAAATCTGTATCAAGTATTATTATTTTTTAAAAATCCTTCCTTCTCACGAGTTTAACGGTCTGTTTGTTTCTTAAATTGTCAATGGATAAACAAATTAATTGGATTTTATTCATATAAAACATCCAGCCAAATCCTGCTAAACAAACACAATAAGCCAGGTAAAGTTCGATGATGAATGTTTAGGTGGGAAACTATTTGATTTTTAATACTGTGCATCGACTATAGCCGTAGGTGTTGTCACAGACTAAATACTCAGCTGTCGGGCACAGAATTATCCGTAAAGTTCTATACTTACCTGACAAATCAAAGCCTCTTTTTATCTTACCTGTAAAACTTAAAGAATACATCATGAGCTATACAAGCAAAGTTGCCTCACAAGGAACGAAAAAGAAATATACAGTCGTATCAGCTCATAATCTTTTGAAGGAAATTTATTATAAAACAATGTGAAATTTTTTATATAGTAGCTATTCAGTTACCTGTTACCTGCTTTATACGGATTTCTTCCGGGTGCATTGAGTCAATGAGGCAGCTTCGTCTTATTTATGTAAACACATAGGCCTAATACCTTTTTCTTTTTCAGTAAAGCTGCTTTTTTTTTCACTCTATGGTAAGCTGTAACTCCCGTCGTCGTATCGCTTGGTGTTCTTTTCATTTCCTTTTTTTATCAGCCCCAATTTGTTCCTAGCAACGCCCGGTGTAGTCGGGTTGATAGCGTTTCCTGCGATAACGAAGACTAGGTCTACAATGTAAAACGTGGACTATATTGCCTTTTTGTAAGAAATGCAGCACGTACAGTCCATGTCATATATCCTTTTTGAAAAGTTCTGTTGTCAAATGAACAATTTGAAAAGTTTAACGATACAAAGTGACGTCTATATCGTCCTATCCAGCCAATTTTTCTGATGCTATTATGGCGCCATTTTGTCATCTGTGATCTGCCTTCTTTCGGCCTTCTTTTATTTCTTCCCTCGACATCGACGAGTCATCCTATTTACTGCCTTTCAAATCTGTGTGCGACAAAACAAGACAAGAAAAAAAAAAAAATAAACAAAAGCGTTCAGTCGTGAGTCGCACGTTACTACGCGCCCATGCCAATTACAGATTTTCTTCTACGCGATACGCTGAGCGTGGGTTAATGTAGTTGATTGTTTTTCATATCGAGGCCAAAAACAAAACAAAAATCCTCAGCATAGCAGATGACGAAATTCCGTTCCGCCTGCGGATAATAGCCAATTTGTATTCGTATTTTTTCTAACGGATCGTTTGGCAATGTTGCGTGGGTGTTGTGTCGTCGTCACAGAGTCAGACGTTAACTAAATAGAATGACAACAACAGTGTTAGATCGTGAAACTTACAGCTTATTAGCTCGCGTTTGAGCAAGTAGGTATGTTTAATTAGATGTTGTGATTGAACAATAACGTGCAACCGTTTTAACGTCAATATAACTTTAACAATGCAGTGAAGAATAGAAGTTGAAAAAGATCTGGACAAGAAAGAGACAATCACGAGATTTCACGTAAGTTGGCACCTTTTGTCTGTCTTATTTTTCTGAATGTGCAAAGTGCGCTTCCTCAGTTTTTTTCCATGTCTTATCTTTTCTTCTCTTGCGTGAAGCTTCGTCTACGGAGACGCTTGCGTAGAACTCTAAATCAACCCTCATAATACGAGTACAGAACAGCCAACAAAAGCAGACGTTTGATATTACCTTGATCAAGTTATTATACGCCTAATTATTTTGACAACGTGCTAACCACGAACCTGCCCTCCAATTTTACAAAGTACGTTCATGATTTGCCCGTCACCTTATCGTGTTTTCCTTTTGTGTCTTCGGTCGTTATAAAAAAGATATACAGGCCAACATCTACTAGACTACATATCGATTTACATGTTCAGGTACTACTTCGTTTCTTTCCTCTCCATCTCACGTTAGACTAGATCCATCCTCATTTCTGTTCGGTACTGAATCTTCTTCACTTTAAACTGAAAGACCCTATAAGAACAAAAGCTTTCTTTTTATCCAATCAAATGCTATTTCTGTATTGTAACAACGATTGAAAAAGACACAGAACCCTTAAAGTGCCTTTGTTTGTATCTCACGTGGGTTGTGGTGAACGAAATATATATATATATATTTTAATGGTTAGCACACGCAAGTGCACAGTCTAACTCTGTATATAGGCCTGTATATTGTATGTCGTGTATACAGTAAACTAAATATATCGGCTGTCGTGTTTGGCTACAGCAAACTGTAAGCATTCAACAACCTCGTCCCCAGCACCTACAGTATATACAAAGGCTATCGACACGCGACTGGATAGGTAGCCTTCCTTGTTACACGATAGTCCGTTCTATGGAAGGTGACCACTATGCCCTTGAATACATTGACTATTCATTAGAGAACTACGCAATTAGCCTTTCCAATGCGTTTGAATCAAATATCTTCTGTAGATGCAATACTGCTTTCTCTTTGTTAAGACAGTGAACACAGTGAATTGGTAACAAGTGGTTCATTTTTTTTAATTCGCTAGAAAGCTTAAAATAGAGCCATCGATTGTCTTGGTATTTTGATGATTTTTCACCTCGAAGGAGATGGTTAATTTGACTGACACTGACGTCAAAAGGATAACGATGTTAGACTCGTATTTCCTTAGCTTTTTGCCCTTTGCGGACGGGAATTAGATACAGCGCGTTTTGCTCATTTAACCACGTAGAAATGAGATGGAATATTGAGCAGGCAAATGAACGGCATTGGGAAATTGTACTGGAATAAACTTGATGCGCCTTTGCGAATAGTCGTACAAAATCACGGTTGAAGAAACCAAAATTACAGATTTCCGTCTATTCAACTTTATGGACTTTCCTCCCCCGTAGATTCGCAGAGTGCTGATGTGAGTCAACGTCGCAGAGAGCGCATATTAGTCACGAATCGTTTGGCTCGGCCCACTTGGCTGATCAGACTCGAATTTGCTTTCGCTTTACCATTAGGGACCCTTGAATCTCACGCACAGACTCATCGCAAATGTCTTCCACTCGTCGTCCAATACAACCCACTTTCCTTTCTTATTTTCTTAGAAATTCACGACATGGTTGCGACACTGTCAAGTGTATTGTATACAAATGACTATGCACGATCGTGAATGATTCCACGACTTCAAAAGAAAAGAAAAAGAATTTAATTTGTTGCCGAAACTCGAAAGAAAATTGAATGACAGACGCTATTATATCGACAATTTTCAAAAAATCCTTAACGGGAAATAAATGGAGAAAGCATAGCAGCACCTGTAATTCAATTAGGCAAGTTTACGTAGCATTCGT